>NC_137944.1:34367690-34420190 GCF_963969265.1 Rhamphochromis sp. 'chilingali'
TTTTGACCCAGGTGTCGTCCACATATCTGTACCAGTGGCTGGGTACTCTTCCTTTGAAAGAGCCAAGAGCCTTCCTTTCCACTTCCTCCATGTAAAGGTTGGCTACAATGTGATGCCAGAGTCAGCCTCACACCAAAGATGACCCTCAGAGCGGGCCGTACAGTTTTATACTACAAGAGGAACATGTATTATTATGACTATGTTCTTCCAGAAGCGGCGTGGCAGTCTGCTACAACTCCTCATTCACTCCACGTCTGCTGCTCCCTCGACCTCCTATCTGCTTCTTTTCCTGGAATCAGAGACACAAGGACACAAAAACACACCCTGCGTAGCCTTGGTTATCTAATGTTGTTATTTATTGTTCTTCTACTGATTCTAAGGTCTGGTTCAGGATACCTAGTTTGGACTCTCTGACCCAGTGTCACAGCTGGTGCAGCTATCGTGTGGTGGCGTGAATGGGGACCCGAGTTGCAGACAGTGGTGGAGATGCGAGTGAGGTTTATTTACAGTGCTCAGTAACAAAAGTGAGGGCAGAACTGAATAAAACCCTAAACTGGGGAGAACTAAAAATAACAAAACACAAAACCGTAACTCACAAGGTCACAATCAGGGAAACACATAAGGAGGTGAGCTGGGAACAAAGAGCAGGCTGTGGAGCAGAAAGCCGCAGAACAACAGAGTAACACAGACGAACCGATGAGGAACACAGGCAGGCACACACTATATATACAAACACAAGGTAATCAGGTAATGACACACAGGAGGGGAGCACAGCTGAACCTAATTCACAAGACGACAGGAAGACACAAGCTGACACAGTGATAACAGACACAGACCTTCAAAGTAAAACAGGAAATTCACAAAGACAAGCTCAGGGACACGAATAGAGCACAGGAGGGAGAACACTAAAGCACTAACCACATGAACCAAACCCTAAGAACTAATACAAAATAAGAATGAACACAACACATGAGATGACACCAAAATGAACACAAAACGCTGGGTCAACGACCAGGACCATGACACCCAGAGACTTACAGAAAACCATTTTCATGTGTATGTAAGCGTTGCTGCAAAGTCCCCGTGCACTCTGTGTCTCTAAGCTTTCGACCTTCGAAAGACAGAGTGCCAACTCATATGAGCACATTTGCATTGTGTATAATAAAATAATTAAAACAGCTGCATTCAATTTTCAACCCTAATAAACTAACTCCAGATTTCCCTCAGTAATCCTGATTCATGTTGTCACAGTTCACCTGGTGAAGAGCACATTCCCAAAGGATTCTTTTTTCCCAGAGCATTTTAGCATGACACTCTTTGATTACCTCTCCATCACAGATATTTGTTTTTATCACAAAGCTGCTCTTGACAGTCCTGATAGATTTGAAACCATATTGGAAAAGATTTGTGAGAGCTGTTGTAAAAACTTTATCCCACCTTAATAGATCCATCACTAATGCACTGAACTCTTTAGTAAGAATTGGGAGCTCCCCCCCAAAACTGTGTCCTGTTTTCCAATCAGCTGTTTGTGTATAAAGTGCTGTCTCTTTGAGACATCTGTTATGTTCCCTGTATGTCCCTCTGTGAGCTCCAGCTCGCTCTTGTTCATTATATATCTGGATGTTAAAGACTTCTTTTTATTCTGAGTCCTGCGTTCGAGTCCTTCCCTCTCTTCCACACCTCGACCTGACAGTTATGTCTTAGACTGGATGTCAAATAGAAGTGAAGCTGAAACATTTTGTGACTAAAATAATATGAGACCATTTTTAGATGTTTAGGCCTCTAAATATAAATATAACTTCCATAGTTCAATGTGTTTAAATATGTGCATTTGCAAACTTTTTGTTTAATATTAATATTTTATATCATCATGAAATGTCACCACAGGGGGCAGCATAGAGCCAGAGAGTGTTAGTGTAGCTGTTCAGCCCTATAGTAAGAAACAAGAAGACTGATGAAGGAAAACACACAGGTTTGTATGAAGTCACACTAACTAACCAGCAGTAACCCACCTTTGATCAAACTGCTTTTATACAAATGATGTGAGGATGTAAAAGGAGCGTTTTGATTATTTATGAATGTATTGATTTAATATGACAATAATGGGGGTGGGGCCACCAGACCTGTCAACACTGGCTGAGTAACAAAAATATGAACACCAGACGAGAGTTAAACATTTTCATCATTTTCTTCCTGTGACTGAAAATCTCTTTGATTATCTCTGATATCGTCTGTACTGTCGTAGATGTGCATGTCCTCTTACACTCTGATGCCTCTTCCTTCACCTTTCTGCTCAGATAGCTGAGTCACAGCTGTGCTTTACTAACAGTTACTGCTCTGTGTTCACTGTGCTTGCACACTGATGCTGTCACAGTCCTGGGTCTATGACCCAGTTTTTGGGTTTTTCTTTTGGATAATTATTTTCTAGTTCCTGATTTTATTTTTTTTGTCTCCTCAGTCTGTCATGTCCTCATGTCTGTTTATCCACAGTTAAAGTGTCAAGTTCACATATTGCCATCTGAGTCTCAGTGTGTTTTTGTTACTTCCTGTTTTACTTTGATAATCTCCCATTTTGTGTGCGTTATATTGGTGTTCATGTCTCATCAGATTCTGTTCAGCTGTGTTCCCCAGGTGTGTCCACTCTGCACTAATCTCCTCCTGAGTAAATATTGTCTGTCTCCCTCTGGTCTCTGTCATGTTGTCCCATCAAGCTGTGTTCCTGTGAATTTCATGGGTTCTGTGTCCTCCCAGTTGTTTCCCAGTTTCTTAGTTTCTAGTTTAATGTGTTGCCTGAGGTTTTGTTAGTGGTGCCAAGATGAAGCTTCATGAAGCACTGAAGCTTTCCATCCAACTGGCCACTTATGAGCCGACGCTTCATGACGTGTCACTTGCTCTACTGTGCCATCAAGTGGACAATAAATGTAAAACAGGCAAAGACATTATAATGACATAACTTTGGTGTGAAGCTTTGAATAGAACGAATAGAATAGAATAGAATAAATAGAATAGAAAGAATAGAATTAGTGAATAATGTTTGTGATGGCAGTACATAAATTCCAAATATAATCTTAATCTGTCTTTATGATCTTTATGATACAACATGTAATTTATTTTTATATCATAATAACCTTTTATTTTTATTTAATAAAATCTTTTCCACTGTGTTTTGCTTCAGTCAGTTTCTCTTTTTTTGAGATGATTTCACCTGATTTAGAAAAAACCCTTTCACAGCTCACAGATGAAGCAGGTGTAGCCGAAGAAGCAACAGCAAGTTTATACAAGTTGGGATGAACATTTTCAGTCCTGCCCAGTACTCGTGGGGATTCTTCAGTCTTCCACTGTTTGGTTCACTCAGGTATGTTTGGACCTGCACTGTTGTGTCTGTAATAAAATTTTGAGTCCTCGTCTGCAGGACTGTGGTGTCCAAACTAGGCCTGAAAAACCAAAACCCCTGCACCACTTTTATATTTCATGATTAAAATTAAAACAAAACACAACATGCAGAGAAACAGAATCAACTTTCTGGGTTTGTCCAAAGTTTATTTAACAAATTATACAGCATGTATTAATGTTATATTTTTATTTATTCATACATGATTTGAGTTTATGAACTCTACTACTCCCATAGTTATTTCTTCAGTGTTGTTTTTGGACAGAGACCATTGAAACAGTACAGAAAGTGGGGAGAGAGGGGCTGAGCTGCAGCACAGAGCCTGGGCTGAACACAAACCTGAGACTCTGCAGTACTTTTTACTGCTGCTAGTGTTTCTGTCCTGACAGATGTGATGATATCATCTGTGCTCTGTGATGTGCTGGTGCATGAAAATGTTTGCAGACTTTAGATTGGTCACTGAAAATATAAGACGTGCTGTGGTCGTTATTCTAAATGTGTTCAGAAATGTGGGAAACGATTGAAATACCCTGAAATATCTAAAGATTCAAAGTTCTAACATGGAAGTATTTGGGACAGCAGCTTCATCTAAAATGCAGCGTGGTCTTTCAGTCTGATCCCCCCATGTTTGTATGTCAATTTTTTCTGTTATTTGAGACGTCTGTTGATAAACTGATGGGGAGACTGTGCAAGTAAAGCCTTGTTTTGAGTACATTTTCCTCACCAGTTTCCACTTTAGGCGCTGAAAACACATATTAGACACCAGCTATTTATTTTGTGATTTATATAAATATATTTCATATAAACAGTCAACATGCAGTAAAAGAAATATCTAAATATGTATTTGTATGTATTATTTCCCATCCACGAGTCTGAAAATAATAATGCTGCTCTATGTTCACTGCATCTCAGCACCTGTTTGTATCACTTCTGCTGATGCTGCAGACCGCTGTGTCTATTTTATATTTGAATTGGCCTTTTATATTTTCTTCTACTGTTTCTATTTTGTCTTATTTCTGTTTAAGAAAGACATGGTACAGAGAGGGGGGAGCTGCCTGTAGCTGTCTGTGGTGCTGAAGCTTTCAAACATTTCATACCAACACTGACTACAACTGTGACCACAGGGGGCAGCATAGAGCCAGAGAGTGTTAGTGTAGCTGTTCAGCCCTATAGTAAGAAACAAGAAGACAGATGAAGGAAAAGCTTCTTCCACTGGTGTAACACACAGGTTTGTAT
Source organism: Rhamphochromis sp. 'chilingali' (assembly GCF_963969265.1). Taxonomy (NCBI): domain Eukaryota; kingdom Metazoa; phylum Chordata; class Actinopteri; order Cichliformes; family Cichlidae; genus Rhamphochromis; species Rhamphochromis sp. 'chilingali'. The sequence goes on from NC_137944.1 coordinate 34,372,318, forward strand.
GAAGTCACACTAACTAACCAGCAGTAACCCACATTTGATATTTTTTGCTGAACTTTTAGAAACAAGACATTTACTGTAGTTTTAGGACCAACAGACTGATGAATAAACCAAGTAAAGCAAAGTAAAGACAAGCTGCACTTTGACTTTTATTAGAACAATTTGCTGGAACTACAGAGTAATGAAGTACTTCAAGGTTTTGTGTGGATGACTTCCAACCTTACTGTACAGCACAGAGCACAGAGGGACAATATATGTAATCAATATATGATGCAGAATGAACAAGTAAAGACTGTAAGCTGAGTCTGAGGCTCATGCAGGACATTTCATAGTGAGGTGTCTTTGGTTGGATTATTCAAACATTTACATCAAAGCACCAAACTCATCTCTCACAGATGAAGGTCATTGAATTAGAATAATATGACCATGTCCATCTCCCATCACGGTCACAGCAGACTCCACGGTATCCAGAATAAGGATCTGACCATCCTGTTCCCCAGAACCTGTCAGAGAGATCAAATCTGATATGAAACTGGACTAAACTCATAACTATTGTCACATTCATATAAATATGCGTCTCTTTTGGAATATTTCCAATATTTGCTGTATTTCTTTCCCAGGTTTCTCGCCCACTTTCCCTCCTTTAGACTTTTCTCTGAGAATCATCATGCACACTAAAACAGCTTTCAAGCTTTGATGAATATGAACTCTTCCTGCTGTAAAAATGGAGAATAAAAAGAAGTCAGAGCTGACTTTCTGCTGTTTGAAACTGTTTTGTCAGCTGTTTACAGACATCACTTTGAAATGTGTGTCTATCAGGTCATATTTACTGAAGCTTCTTCCTTCATATGTTCTGAAGTTTTACAAACACCAAAGAAGAAGAGACAGGAATTCTCTGAAACACTTTTTGTTCTGTGAGAAAAGAAACATTACAGCACAAAAACATGAAGACAAATTGAACAAAGTGAAATGTGTCGGTCGCTGCTTTGAACATGTTTCAATCCTGATTCCTTCAAACTGACTTGTTGTAACTGAACGTCATCACAGACTGCAGATGAAGAGAGTTCAAGCACAGCTGTTCATTCAAAGGAGGATTTCTGCTTTTCTTTACATTCAGTTTGTGGGGCTGTTGGAAAATAGCTCAGCTCATGTATTGCTGATCTATCTTCCAAAACATCAGTGTTTCACTTCTAAATAATAACTCTGGAATAGAAACAAACTAGCCTGCTTAGTGGGCTGCCCACTGCTTCACTGAGTGAATGGGTCAAATGCAGAGAAAAACAAGTAATTTCCCCATGGGGATCAATAAAGTATCCATTATTATTATTATTATTATTATTAATGTCTCACGTTTGTGTCAGCGCTGATCCGTCCACCCATTCCCATTTAGATCCTCCTGATGTCCATTTAGCTTCCAGACCAATCCAAGAGTATCCTCCAAATTCATTGATAAATTCCTGTTTGGGAAGAGACACAAATATTGTCTCCAGTCATAATTCAGCACTTCTGTTGTAGTGACAGCATCTTGTGAACATGTCTGAAGGAAGAATAACTGTGATGAAACTTTTCTTCCATTGTGCAGAAATCAGAAAGAGCCAAAGAATCGATGAATATCAGCTCCTCCTGTAGCTCAGTCAGTGTTGCAGTGGAATCAGTGTTAACAAATCATTTGATTCAGTTGGATTGAATCAGAAAAATAATCTGGATTATGAGGATTTCTCTCATTTTATAACATTTCTGTTATTTCAATGTTTTGTGTTGACTTGGTTTCTAAGGATCATCTGAACTGGTTCCCATTTAATCCTGGTTCTTTAACTGCTTTGAATTCCTCTCCTTCATAATTCAATGTGAATCTCCAGTTTGCTGTATTGTAATCGATCCACCTCCCAAATCCTGCAATCATTTCCTGAATGGATTCTCTAATCTTCTCTCATCGGTTATTGTTCATAAAGTCATTTTAGTAGATGAGTCTAATTTACTTATTGATGATCCCTCTAACAACACTGCCACACAATTGATGAACACTGCAGCATCATTTCATGTAGTGCATCATGTTGTCGGCCCCACACATAACGCTGACCTTCCACATGTCTGACCTACTATCCAATCACAGATGTATCATCTTTGACAGGCTTACAGTCAGTGTTGTCTTCCCAGAGACAAACTGCTGTCACTCCCATGTCTTCTAATGACTGTGGACATTTTTCGATTTCTTCACTGGCAACATCAACAGTATCAGGTCAGAGTTCAAGTCTGTACCTCTTCAACCGCCCCAAGTCTCTCCTCCAGTTCTGTTGTTGGAGTTCAAACTCCTTCCTGCTGCCATCTCCCCCTATCTTCTCTCTATTAGAAACCAGTCCCTTTCATTTCAGCTGACTTTCAAACAGCCAGAGTCTTTGTGAGTGGGATCAACCCTCCTTACATCCCACTGTTTTAAATCAAGTTGCTCATCAGCTCCTTCAGATCTTTGATCAATTCCAACCTGGTTCCAGACAAACCACAGCACTGAAACAGCTTTCATGAAAGTTACTAACCAGATTCTTCTGCGCTGGGATAAAGACTCCATTTGAGTCCTGCTTGACTTCTCTGCAGCCTTCATACTGTTGATGGTGCTCCTCTTATTAACACACTACAAACTGGCATCACTGGTGCTGCTCTCACATGGTTTTCTTCATACTTATCAAACAGATACTTCATATTAATCAATGTGTGTCCTCATCTGAGTCCCACATGCCTCAGTCCTTGGACCAATTCTGTTCTCTTTATAAATGCTGCCCCTGTGACATCTGCTTAATGGTTTTAATGGGATCTCCTAGCACTGCTGTGCAGATGACACACACACTAATGCTTTTCTGTCGAGCCTCTCCTGCCTCAGTGAATGCTTCTCTGTCATCACTTCATGGATTTAAACTTCCTTCATCTCAAACTGAAGTTGTGCTGTTTGGCTCAGTTTCTCTGAGGAGGTCAGTCAGTACATCGTCCCCCTCACCAGTAACATCCAATCACCTGTTAAAGATCATTTTGAACCAACAGCTGCATTTTGAGCCTCACATGTCAAAGGTCAGCCAGTCTTGTTTCCTTTAGCTCAGAAATATTGCAAAGATCAAATCTTTACTGTGATTCAATCATCTGGAACTTTGAGTTCATACTTTCTCCTGCCTGATTATTGTAATTCACTTTTCACCTGCATTTCTCAGTCCTCCATAGTTGGTCTGCAGTTAGTGCAGAACTCAGCAGCAAGGCTGCAAACAAAACCTGGCCTGCAGTCTCATATCTCACCTATTCTTGCTTCTCTTCACTGGCTTACAGTGAAATTCAGAATCCTCTTTTAAATCCTGTTATGAACATATAAAGCTGTGCATGAACAGGCCCCTGCTTATATAGCAGAGCTTCTTGGACCTTATCACTGCAGCCGGCCTCTCTGATCATCTAATCAGCGTCTCCCAACTGTCCCTCGCTCTGATTTGAACACCAGAGGCCATCGTGCTTTTGAGCTTGTTGCAGCCAAACTGTGGAACAGCCTTCCTCAGACTATCAGGTCAGCTGACTGTTAACGGCTGAAACTCATTTTTACAGGTTAGCTCTCCCTCAATCTTTTCCCCTTTATTTTCCTCCATAGTTTCTAACTGTTGTGTTTCTGATGGAATGAATGTGCTGCTTTGTTTATGTGTCTGTATGTTTGCACATGTATACTTATCATCAATGTGTGGCTTTAATTCACAGTATGAAGAACTTTGTAACTCACTGTCAGCTCCATCAAAGATCACACAGACATGAACAAACACACCCACCTGTTCCTCTTTGCTGTTTATCATCACCAGATCAGCTCCTCTGGTCTTACAGTGGTTTTGACTCTCAGACCAAGTTTTCTTCTCAGTGTATTTAAAGTAAAACTTGCTTCCAAACCTCGTCCATTCTTCTGGACACCACTTCCCTTAAAGTCAAACACATGTTTTAAAGTCAGACTTTGTGTCCTGTTGTATCACATTAATCTTTGGTTCCTGTCATTTTCCCTGTAAATGCTTCATTTAAACTCAGGTTTTCTCTCTTATTCATAATGAACTGAAACTTACATTTATACAGAGAAACTGTTACACAGCATCAAACATTTAGGATTCAAAACAAAGACACAATCAGGTTATCACTGTGTAACACTGATGTTTTCTATCAGTTATTCAAACTTTATTACCTTCTATCTTCTCCTTCAGCTTCTTCACTTCTTCCTGTAGCTGACTGTTGAGTCGTTTTGTCTCTGTAGAAAAAAACATGTTAAAAAATGTAAATATAAATTTTATCTGACATTAGTATTTTCTTGTTAATTTTAAATACTTTCTTACCTTGATGTTCAGTCTGTAGCTCGTTGTAACTGTGGTTCAGTTTATTGTGTTTGAAGTGAAGTTTGTTGTTTTCACTCTTGTTCAAAGCATCTGAAATATTTCAGTGAAAGCAAAATAAAATAAAATAAAATGAGTGAAACGTTGAACAGAAATAATCTTCTTCCTCTGCTTTGTCAAATATCAATAAGAGTCAGAAACTTGCAGCCATTGCTCTTTAACATGTCCTGTGGGTGGAGGTGTTAGAACTACAGGAAATCTGATGAGCTAAATACGTATCAACTGTGAACAAAAACCACTGACAAGATTCAGAATAATTGTGCTTCAGTGTGGAGGAAGAAGGTGAAGAGTCAAACAGCATTTCTACACCTGTAGTCAGAGATGTTATCTATATGCTTTGAAAGAATAGATTCGGACTCATGTGACATGTGCCTGTTCTCACTGAAAATATGTCTTTTTACATTCAGTCAAAGCTGCTCTGAGGCTTCAACACTTCCTCTTTCTGCTTATTTATAATTAATAAATGTTTCTTCCTGCAGCTTCCAGGAACTTCCTGCTTTCAGACGTCCTTTTGCAGGCGTCTCTGTTCTCACATCATAGATTTGTGATGTTTCTGCTGATCCAGCATTAAGTCTGTCACAGCTCCACCAGGAGCTAAAGGTCAGCTGAAGATCATCAACTGATTTAAAACATAGAATCAAACCACCTTAAAATCCAAACATCAGCAGCTGCTGGAAGTTTTCTCTGTGTTGTTGTTTTTGTTATTGTGGAGTCTTTACCTGATAATATAAAGAACCTCGAGGCAACTGTTGTTGTGATTTGATGTAATAAAAAAAGATTAATTGATATATCCCAGCAGATGAATGGAGCTAACATTAGCTTGTTAGCTACCTGCTTAATACACCAAGTGAACTAACTAGTCGCACAATGACAGACGGCCACTGTCTAACATAGTGTGGCTGCACCTGCATCAGTCTGCAGCAGATGCTGCTGCCTGTCTGCTTTGTTGAGATAATCACAGAATCAGCGTGTTGAGTGAAGAGTTTGAAGGAACAACAAGAACATTCACTCCACAACACACACAAGATATGAGCCAGGAATCATGCACACAGACACACACCTGCTAATCAGTGCTAAGTAACAGACTGATGAAATACTAGAAGCTCAGTCAGCAAAACCAACGTGTTGGTCAGGCTGTACCACACAGCAGCTCATATTATTGATCAGAGAATTCCATTTAAAATGCCACCGTGCAGTTTTTATGAAGAGGAAACTATCCTTAGAGACCAAAACTCATTTGGTCCTGAAGGGAAACATGTTTTTACTGCAGCAAAGGTGCTCATTTTAACTGACTCGCTTTCAGCATCAGCCTCCAGTGGTCATTAAAGGAACTGCAGTGTTTGCTGCTTCTGTGTTGGCTTCATGTACTTCCTGTATTTGCTGTGGCAGAAGGACACGTTCTGGTTGTGAAGCTGCATGTTTGTTGGCTGCTGGGATTCAGTATCAGTCATACATTCATTTGCAGGAGAAGTTCAGAGGTTGTATCTTATCTTACAGCATATGGATAGGATGATGATCCCAGCTAACATCAGGAGGCACAGCACTCTTAGACCCAGTGTAGCACATCTGAAAGAGCCCTTCAGGACTGAAGGAGGATTCTGAGTCTGTGGTCCTGTTAGAAAGCAGTGTGGATGTTGGTTTGTGCTTATTTCCTGTCAGTCTGTGGTTAACAGACCTGTGGTTGTGGTTGTACCAGCTTAACGTCAAAAAAGGGCCGGTTGCCAAAAAACAAAGGAAATATAACATCTGCGCTGTGACTGAAAGAAGTTCCTGTTAATCAATAAGTGACGTACAAACTATTGTGGGAAAGAATTTAAATTAAAAAGGTTCATACAGCAAATGGAGAAACAGATGTTTGGTGGGCTGCAGTAATTTGGCTTTAAAAGCTGACTGTAACAAACTGGAAGTACATTTAGATTCATAATTGACTTACCTCCTTCCTGTGACTGAAAATGATCATAACTATCTCTCATCTCATCTGTACTCTCGTAGATATCCACCTCCCTCTGCTCCCACTCTGCTCCGTCCTCCTTTCTGCTGTATCTCACCTTCTTTGATAGATCTGGTTTGGCATAAATATCTGAGGACATCGTGAGAGGACGGAGACGCTGAGCAGGAGTTTAAACTGTACTCTAACAGTTCTGCAGTACTGACCCTGGAAGATATCGAGCTGTTTTATTCTTGTCCAGCCTTCTGTCTGCTTTCAGGCAGGAAGAAGCTTTGAGGAAGTGGCAGCGTGTAAGGAAACACAGACCGTGTGATTAATTTGCATAAAAATGTCTTAACTGCATTTTGTGTTTCTCTTAACTACAGATAAACCTCTGTGTTGTACAATATGTGTACTTTGTTGAGCTTTTGACTGAGTTTGCATAAAGCAGAAAATGTATAAACTCTTCTTTTTCTAAAGACGTTGAACGTTCACACATAAAAGCACAAACACAGTCACACCTCAGTGTCACAGTTGGTTCGACCCAGGAAATGTTATTTTGTCAGTTACAGTTTGTTTTCTTGCTGTTGCCTTATAGAGAAACAAACTGTAGAACTGTTGAGGTTCATCCAGTCGATGTGGAAAGTTTGAACCACGTCTCAAACACTCTTTAAATGAACAACAATTAAATTTAGCTTCACTGCTGACCGAAGATTTTAAAAAGAACAAGATGTTTGTGTTCATTCATTTGTGTTTTTCCCTTTTTAGGTCACTCTGTAACTTTTCCTTTCAATTCTACATTTTGCACTTTCAGGAAAACTGATGCAGTTCATTTTTTGTGTTCTTTGATTTGATTTTCAAAGGAATACAGAAGTACTTGTGTGAAAAAGTGTCCAACATAAGGAGGAAAAGTTTTTTGAAATTACAGTGCACTTAAATGTTGCACATCTTACTGTGAGGTCACCAGGAAATACTCCTTGTTGTTGGGCCGTCCTGGTTAACACACCTCTGCAACATTACATGAGAGTCGGGCACTCGGCCTCTGGATTTGTAAATCTGGGCTGGTGGGTTCAAACTTCAGGAGATCACACTCCTCAGCCTCCCTGAGAAGGTTTATGTCAGAATATTGAAGGAGAAACTCCATCCAATTGTGAAATCTCAAATTCAGAGCAACAATGTGGTTTCCATCCTGGTCATGCAGCACTGGACGAGCTCTTCATTCACTCCAGGATGTGTGGGAGTGATGTCGTCCAGCTTACTGTAGGTTGGTTGAAGTTGAGTGTGAAGTAGTTGGGATGACATTTAGCACCTTCAATTCTGAGGTTCTCAGCTGGAAAAGGGTGTTGTGCCTGTTTAAGGCTGGAAATGAGTTTCTTCCAAGTAAAGAAGTTAATGAATCCTTGAATTTTGTTCTCGAGTGAGAAAAGAAAGCAGCAGGATGTTAGAAGCCAGATTGGTGCAGTGATCCTGTCTGTTGGGGTGAAGAGAGAGCTGAGCATGAAAGTGCTGCTGATTTATCAGATGAGCTACATTCTTACCTTCACCTCAGTAATGAACACAAGCTGTGAGTACTGACTGAAAGAGTGAGATACAAGGGGTGGAAACAAGCTTCTACCTAAAGGTGTCTGTGGGCTCAGAGCTGGAGCTCCTCCACACTGAAAGCACCTGACTAGGATTACACCTGTGTGCTACTTAGGTGTTGGAGGTTTGTCCAACTGGAGGACACACGTTGTCTTAATCATTCAATTCAGTTTTACTTCTACAGCTCCAAATCACAGCAACAGCCTCAAGGTGCTTTATGTTGTGAGGTCGACCCTACAATAACATTATAGTAACAAGTTTGCTGTTTGTGTGTTTTCCAGTGAAGTAGGAGAAACTCTGCAGTGTGGGAACAGGAACTAAACACAATCAGGTCTGCAGCATCAAATCATTTCACTTCTAATGTTCAAAATCAAACATCTAACATATTGGAATCAAATTCCTCACAGCGTGTCATGATTCCCACCACAATCAGCAGATACAGCACTCCCAGGTTCACTTCAAAAGCTCTGAACCAGCTTCTTCTCACAGCTGGAAGCTTCTTCTCGGTGTGAACATCTACAAAGATAAAACAAAAAGTCCATTTATGAAGCACTAATGAGAGACTTTGGAGCTTTTTATTAATCCTCACTGTAGGAATGATCCCAGTAGAAAGTAAATCAGATTTACCAAACAAATTAGTCGAGTTTGTTAAAAAGTTACAGGAACTCAAACGAGGACAAAGTAACATTAGTCCATTCCAGTTGTTGTGATCGGTCGGTGCATTTCTGGCCACTTCTTGGTCGCAGCTTTTGAATAGATCAGTGAGAGAAAAACAATCCTCCTCTCAATATAAGGACTAAATGAGCAAAACTATCCTGATGGACGTGAGGGAACGTAGAAAGAAGTGTAGAAACCTGAGGGACAAATATGGAGGAGAGTCCCAGAATATTAGTTTGTATGATGATCATCTGCACGCGGGTCAGAGCTGTGAGGAAAGTGTAATGCTGAGGAACAACCATGAACTGTGGAAACTTTAAAGCTGATTTATAACAGAGTGGTGCTGGGTGTGTGTTACTCTGTGTTTGTGCTTCAGTTACACTCAGTTAGCTTTCTGCTAGCTGTTTCCATCAGTTTGCTTCTCTCCTCTCTACACTCACTCATACTGCATTTTGATGCAGCTGAACTCACAATGAATCTGCATCTTTCTGTTCCTGTTGTCAGACCACAGAACAACTATGACCTACTGATTTAAACGTGCTGCATTAACTACAGGGGGAAGCTGCTAACACACTGGAGCTGCATACCAAGCTGCTGCTCTGCACCTCTGAAAGACGCATTTTTGGAAGCACAACATTGTCGGACAAACTCGACATTCACATATGTTTAAAACAATGACTGTGTGGACAATCTGGCTGTATTTACAGTCATGTTATCACTTGGAGAGGAAGCAGAAAGAGCTGTGCTGCTCCTATTGGCTGCTTCTCTCTGTCACTCACAGACCTCTTCCTGAAAGCAGAGCAGCAGCTGAACCAGTTTGACTTGAAGCCACAGACACTGAAACAGTCAGACGGTTAGAAACGGAGCTCCTAACTGGGAGTAAACAGGCCCAGTGCAACAAATGATCTGTGTGCCAGTTTGGACTGGAAACATATTCTGGGCACATGTGACACGAACACTAATATGTCTTAAAGTGGTCGGATATCAGAGCTTTGAAAGACACTGAACAACACTTTCATCACCAACATTTTCTTTGGTTTGGTCACTTTGATGATTTCCTGCTTACCAGCTTCTTGTAGGCCAACGTCAGGGTGCTGCTCTCCATCATCTAACACCTCCACCTCACTCTGCTCTCTCACTCCTCCATCCTCTTGGGACCCTCTGCTGTATTTCACCCTGAAATCTTCAACACTTTGAATTTCTGTAGACATTTTGAGCTGAAAGATCTTTGAGCAGCTTCACCGTCTGTCTGTGTCTTTAAGTCCGACAGCTTTGAAGAGAAAACAAAGAGGAAGTAAAACAGGACGAGTCACAGTTCTTCTGACACGTCAGGAGGCGTCAGACTGTCAGTTATGTACAAATGAAAACAACATTCAACAAGATCTGAAGTTCAGTTACAAGAATGTAAAACACTGGAAGAAGTTTTGTTTTTAATATTTTCTATCACAGAGATAATAAGCTTTAACTCAGCAGCTGCAGTATGTTTGTAATAACACGGCTTTGTTAGACGCTGCCTTCTACAAACTGTAAGTACATCGAAGCAGCAGAGAGAAGAAGTGTTTGTGACACAGGAAATATGTCAGAGTGAACTATTTATTCATCTTTATTTTTACCAGCACAGAAACTAACAGGGCAGCGTGGTGCTGCAGTGGTGAGCACCATCACTTCTCAGAAAGAGAGTTCCTGTTTTGGGTGGAGTCTTTCTGTGTGGAGGCTCATGGTCCTGGTCTGTGAGCCAGCGTTTGTGTTTGACGTCTGATTCTGGTTCATTTCATGTTCTGAAGTGAAGTTTTGGTTATGATTGTTGTGTCTCTGTTTGTGTCCCAGGTCTTAGTTTGTTATCTAGCCTCAGGTTTTCTGTTATCATCCCTCCTCTGTGTCCCCGCCCTCTTCCTGTGTTAGTATCTCTCTGTGAAGTCAGTCTTGTCTCCATGCTGATTGGCCTGTTCCCAAGTCGTGTCTCTGTTTCTCTCCCTCCCTCTGTTCCCTGTGTTCAGTCAGTCTGTGTCTCAGTGTGTGTTTCTGCTGTTTCCTGTTTTACTCTGACAGTCTCTCGTCCTGTGTGCATCTTGTTTAGTTTTGCTTCCTGGTCTCGTTAGTTTGATTATGTTCAGCTTTGTTCCCACCTGTGATCTGTTCCCTTGTGTTTCTTCTCACAGCCTCCTTCATTCCCTCCAGCTGTGTGTTCGTCTGTTTAGTATTTCTTGGTCTAGTTATGGTGTTTTTGTAGTCAGTAATAAATTGTCTTTAAGTTTGGTTTCTGTCTCCGACTCCCACATTTTATCTGCTATCCTGCCTTGCCTCACACGGCGGTACATGACAGGAGATCTCGAGCACTAAAATAAAGCAGCAGACTCCGACCTACAAGTGGCAGCAAGTAGCCGTTTCCTTTCTTGAGGAAAAGCTGAAGTGGAAGCGTTGGCTCACCCCTGGTAGGAGCACATTTTCAGTGGTACTCACCGGGCTCTAAGGGGTCCTCAAAGACGCCGTGTTCGTCCACCTGCTGCCCCGCCTGCACCTGATGCTCTGCAGCTGAAAGTGGGCATCATCCACCCATCTCTGGTTGCTCACGGTTGTTGATCAGCCTCTCCGCTGCCCGCTCATTGGCCTGCCTCCTCATGAGCTCTTCCACCTCGATCCTCAAAGAGTTTCCTGTCTGGGGCCATCAGAGGCTCAATTATCCGGTTTCCCTTTTTCCTTCACCAAGAAGAAAAAAGTGCAGATTTCCTTCTCACGTGGAGCAACAACCTATCACCAGCTGCCGACTCCACCTGGATGATGCCGTTTTGCTCGCCGGAGATTTTACGGGCCGGCTCATCACAGGCTCTTCAGCTGGAATGATGTTGCATCAGCAGCTCCAAACTCTCCTGTTTCCTCAGGCCGGAGGAGACGACGCTCCTACTATCCTCCCTCTGTGAGTAAAACTGACGATTAGACTCTGCTCTTTGTTCCCACCTGTGGTCTGTTCCCTTATTGTTTGTATTCATTGTCTGCATTCCCTTGTGTTGCTTGTTGTTGGGTCTGAACATACGACCCTGCTGGATTCAGACCACGAGAGACTGCAAACAGAACACAAGAGCCACTGGTACGGTTTGCTTGCAAGGGGAGATTGCCTCCCAGAACTGACACAAGCTCCCTGTAGCCAACTCCAAACTCCCCTCGCAGCCTTTTATTCAGAGAACACACACTGTGAATGTGTTTGTATATGTGTGTGTGTGTGTGTCTGTATACGTGACTTCCTGCTACACAACATATGTTTACAACCGTTTAACAACATCCCTATTCATAAAAGGGTCGTCTCCCCCCACCCTGTATATGGCTTAACCCCCTTAATGCTCCCCCATATACAAACATAGGTGAGCCCATGAAGGGCAGGAAGTGGACGTTCCCGAGCAAATAAGGAAACCAGAATCTTTACCTGGAATGTGCCTGCAGTTGAACACTATAGCTGTAGCCTCCCCCACCATCCTACATGCAGGGAGGAGAACAGAAACAAGAATATCTTCAATCATGCAGTTTAAACAAGGTTCACAATTCGAAGCACAACAATGACAATTTTTAACAAAGTCACTCCAACACTTGTCATGATCTCCCTCATCCCTCCAGCTGAGTGTTCTAGTTAGTGTTTCCTGGTTTACTTGTGGTGCTTTTGTAATCAAGAACACCATAACTAGCGCAGCAGCCAGACCCTGAACTTCAGCAGGTAACTGATGAGCAGTCAGGCTGCAGCCTCCGTCTCCACCTGTTCATGCTTCTATGATAGAATCACTGGATAGACCAAGAACAAGCTGGAGAAATTAGATCTCTTGGCTGGCCTGGGAACACCTTGATGTTCCCTTGGATAAGCTGGAGGAGGTGTAACTTCCGAGTATCCTGAGTCCTCTGAGTTATCCAGCCAAGCCCCAGCAGGGCTCCTGTCTGCCTCCAAGTCTCCAGAGAAACTCTGCCTTTGCAGCCAATCTTCAAAGCAGCCCCTCCACTGTTAGCAACACGTCCGACGTCGGACACTCCAAGAAGCGGTTTCAGGCTAAAGCGTTAGTCCTCAGGCTATATTGCGCAATTATTATGCCTCATGAGTTGATGGATAGAACATGAGCTACAAATTTGCTGTAATGGACAAGGAATTAATAGTGTTCAAATTTCAGACTGTGTAAAAAAAAAAAAAACGGACAATCTGTTGAAGTTCTGGAAATTATTGTTGTTTTCTTACCTATTGTTTGCAAGCTTCATGAAGGCTGAAACTGACGATTTATTTGCTGTCATACGTAAGAATCTAAGCTAAGCCCAGGATCCTGCAGCAGCCACCAGGCCCAGGCTCTTCCAGCAGCCACCAGGCCCAGGCTCTTCCAGCAGCCACTAGGCCCAGGATCCTCCTGCTCCACCAGGCCCAGGATCCTCCAGCAGCCACCAGGCCCAGGCTCTTCCAGCAGCCACTAGGCCCAGGATCCTCCTGCTCCACCAGGCCCAGGAGCGTTAAGATGCCGCCTAAGAGGAGCAACGTTAATGAGGAGGAACTGGAGGACATAAAGAAATCCCTAAACTTTATGTCTGAAGAAATAACAACAATTTCAAAACAACAAAAACTGATACTCAATTTAATGGATGATATTAAAGAACTAAGAAGGCAGAGCGAGGAAAAGGACAAGAAGATTGCTATGCTGGAAGGACGGGTGTCAGATCTGGAACAATATTCAAGAGTAAATGATGTGATAGTGACAGGACTGGAAACCAAGCATCAGACATACGCACGGGTAGCAGCATCAGAGAGAGGGGAGCCACCCGAGCAAGAGCTACGCTCTTTGGAAGAGCAGGTAATGGCCTTCTTTAAAAGCAAAGGTATAGAAATGGACAGTAAAAATATTGAGGGATGCCATCCTCTTCCGAGAAAAAATCAAATACCTGCCATTATCATTCGTTTTGTTAATAGAAAACAGAAAAAAGAACTGCTCAAGCAAGGAAGAAAGCTAAAAGGTACAAATGTTTATTTAAATGAACACCTAATCAAGAAAAATGCAGACATTGCAAGACAAGCAAGAATATTAAGAAAACAGAAGAAAATACAGTCAACTTGGACGTCAGACTGTAAAATATTCATTAAGTTAAATGGAACACCAGAGCAGGCTAAGGTTCTAGTCATCAAAGAGATGACTGAACTAGAAAAATATAACTGATAAATGCAAAGCAGTGCTAAATATGATGTGACCGTCCAAGTGCACAACCAACGCAGATGTCTGACAATTTTCAACTAACAACTCATATAGATATTGAAAATAAGACATTGATGTATGACAGCAACATAGATCCTGATTGTAATTTCTTTAACAATAAGACAAATGAATGCAATTATTATACAAATGAGCAACTTAAAAAGGAATTCAAGGTAGAACAGGGTATAACAATGGTTCACTTTAATAGTCGAAGCTTATATGCAAACTTTCAATCCATCAAAGACTACATAACACAGTTTGAACAGCCATTCAATGTGATAGCCATATCAGAGACCTGGATAACTCCTGGAAAAGAAGAAGACTTTAAAATAAATGGATATGAATTCCTTCATGTAGACAGGATCAACAAGAAAGGAGGTGGGGTGGCACTTTACATTGATAAAAACCTAAAGTACAAAAGAATGGGAAGAATGACGACTGTTATTGATGGAGTGATGGAATGTTTATCAGTGGAAATAAGTATAGAAAAAAGGAAAAACCTAATTGTCAGTTGTATATATAGAACACCAGGATCTAAGATTGAGATATTTAAGGATAATATGGAGGACTTATTTACAAATATAAATCAGAAAAGAATGTTTATTTGTGGGGACTTTAATATTGACTTATTGAATCCAAATCATAATAAGAGTACAGAAGAATTTATTGATTCCATGTACAGCATCGGTTTATTTCCACTGATAACAAGACCGACCAGAATAACATCTCATTGTGCAACTCTATTAGATAATATATTTACAAATATAATAGAAGGAAAGATAAAAAGTGGGCTGTTAATCAATGATATAAGTGACCATTTACCAGTCTTTGCATCGTATAATTGCCATTATAAAGTGAACAACGATGGACATAAGATTATTTACAAAAGAATAAGAACAGAGAAGACCTTAAATTGTCTTAGAAATGAACTTTTAAAGCAAGATTGGAATATTGTATATGAACAAACAGAAGTTAATAAAGCTTACGAAGGATTTTTAAGAACATTTAACACATTACTTGATAAAAACTGCCCAGTAATTGAAATCAATAGGAAACACAACTATGCAGGAAGACCATGGATGACAAAAGGACTACAAAATGCCAGCAAAAAAAAGAATACCCTATATCGAGAATTCATAAAAAAGAGAACAATAGAAACTGAAATGAAGTATAAAACTTACAAAAATAAATTAACTAATATAATGAGATCCTGTAAAAGAGAGTATTAAATTAAAAGGTTAGAACACAATAAAGATAACACAAGAGATATATGGAATGTATTAAACAGAATAATCAAAAATGAATCAAGGAATAATGATTACCCTGGGTACTTTATAGAAGGGACAAGAAGTATTAATAACATGGAGGAGATAGTAAATGGCTTTAATGAATTCTTCGTAAACATAGGGCCAAAACTGGCAGAAGAAATAAAGGTTGATGGAATAGAAAGGGACACTGGTGAAAATATTGAAAGGAATAGTAGCTCAATGTTTTTAAGAGCAGTGGAAGAGAAAGAGATTTATGACATGGTTAGAGGACTTAAGAACAAAACCAGTACAGACTGGAATGATATTGATATGGTAACGGTAAAGACAGTTATTGATGGTATCGTAAAACCATTAAAATATATATTCAACTTGTCGTTTCAAAAAGGAGTTTTTCCACAAAAAATGAAAGTTGCTAAAGTTATTCCCATTTACAAAACCGGTGAAAGACATCATTTTACAAACTATAGACCAGTGTCAATACTCTCCCAGTTCTCTAAGATACTGGAAAAACTCTTCATAAAAAGATTTGACAGTTTTGTGGAAAAATATGAATTAATGACAGATAGTATGGGTTCAGAAACAACAGATCAACAGCTTTGGCACTGATAGATTTAATGGAAAAGATAACGGAATGTATGGATAATAAGAGGTATGCGCTCGGAGTTTTCTTAGATCTAAAGAAGGCGTTTGATACTGTTAATCATGAAATTCTATTAAAAAAACTGGAAAAGTACGGGTTTAGGGGAGTGGTTTTGGAATGGTTAAAAAGCTATGTAGGGAATAGGCAACAATATGTACAAATAAATGAATATAAATCTAATTTGATGGATATAGCTTGTGGAGTACCTCAAGGTTCAGTACTGGGTCCAAAAATGTTTATTATGTACTTAAATGATATCTGCAGAGTATCGGAGATTTTAAAGTTTGTAATATTTGCAGATGACACAAATATACTGTGTGCAGGTGGGGAATTGCCACAGGTTTTGGAAATGATCACACAGGAATTAACGATATTAAAGAAGTGGTTTGATATAAATAAATTATCATTGAATCTCGATAAAACCAAATTTATGTTGTTTGGAAACCAAAAGAAAAACATCGAAGTAGAAATATGTGTTGACAATGTATATTTAGAAAGAGTAAATGAAATAAAATTTCTTGGGGTGATCATTGACCACAAGCTCTGTTGGAAGCCACACATTACTTATGTTCGGGGGAAATTGGCACGGGGCATTGCCGTCCTGGGAAAAGCAAAGCATATGTTGGATCAGAAAGCACTGCACATTTTATACTGTGCTTTACTACTGCCATATATGAGCTACTGTGTAGAGGTCTGGGGAAACACATACAAAAGTAACACACAAACAATAACTATAATACAGAAAAGGGCCATTAGATTAATAAATAATGTAGGGTACAGGGACCATACAAATGCACTCTTTGTCAAAATGCAAGCTATTAAATTCCAAGACTTGGTGAAGCTTAAAACAGCGCAAATAATGTATAAAGTCAGAAATAAATTGCTTCCCAAAGAAATCTGTAAATTGTTCATAGAAAGAGAAGGTGGGTATAACTTAAGAGGGAAATGGAATTTAAAAATACAAAGTGCTAGAACCACTTTAAGAACTATGTCTATCTCAATTGCAGGAGTTAAATTATGGAACAGTCTAACAGAAGAAATAAAAGACAGTCAAAACATAAAACAGTTTAAAGTAAAATATAAAAACCTAATTTTAAATAAGTATAAGAATGAAGAAAACGGGGTTAACCCAGGATGGTAATGTTGCTGGTAATGGTGTTGCGGTTCTTTTTTGGTTGTTTTTTTGTTTTTTTGTTTTGTTTTGGTTTGTTGTTTTTCCATAACTTGTGTATCTGCAAATATACACATTCTGTATTTTTCATATGAAAGAAACTATACTGTGGTGGGGCTTGCTAATTTCTTGTTTTTGATTTATGTATGTTATGTTTTGTTTTACTTCATATGTTTATATGTTTCATATGTTGTTTGTTTAATTTAAGACAAAAAAAATTAAATGAATGAGAGGTAAAACTTGAGGGGGTAGGGACAAATAAGTAAATACTTCAGCCTACTCCTTTTCAAACAAATAATGGAATGATATTTTGTAATGATTGTGAAGGCACATGTTTGAAATGTTTGAAATAAAAATGAACTGAACTGAACTGAACTGAACGGACCTCCAGAGATGTTCTTTCATCTCCTCCGTTTTCATACTGTCCACATGTTCTGAGCCTCTTCTCCTCTCTGCTTCCGGGCCAACCCCACCATTGTTTTTCTTTTTTTACGTTTCTGCTCTCTGGTTTTCATTTTAGTTCTGGGTAAAAATCTAAAAAAATCTTCTTACCGACTGCTGTTACCGTCAAATCTGAGCTTCTCTTGGTCGACTCTAAATCAACATTATCCAGAACCAACAGTTTCTCTATAACGATCAATAACTCGCCGGTCTCCGTTTCTTCCTCTGTGAAAAGTTTGGGTATCATCCTTGACAGTACTCTATCGTTCAATTCACACATTAATGATGTTACTCAGTCTGCATATTTTCAATTGTGCAACATTAATCGTCTCCGTCCTTTTCTCACTCCACATGCCGCTGCCGTTCTTGTTCACAGTGTTGTTACTGCTCGGATCGATTACTGTGATTCACTTCTTTGTGGTCTTTTTTTTTTTTTTTTTTTTTTTTTTTTTTTGGCCTGTCCCGTTTGGCTCTTTTGCATCAGAATTGTTGTCTAAAGGCAAAGAAAGATGCCCAACGGATTTACTTTACCAAACTGACCATCCCAGCCTTGCCGTAATGGTCCATTTGATTCACCTTTTATTGTTTATTTTATTTTCACTTACTGAATACGGGACAGACTTGACTGGGGGAAAGAAGGGGAGAAAGAAAGAGGGAAAGAGAAACAGCTGAGAAGAGGGACGGGGGAGAAGGGCAAAAGACAAAAACCAACAGAACGGGCAGAGAAAAAAAATGCATATATCAATCACCTGGATCACCTGCTGAGAAAGAAAAAAGAAAGCAAGCAGAAGAGAACAAGAGTAATAGAATAAACAACATCACAATGATATATGGGAATATGACAGTAAATACTAAATATTAAACATTATTGTGCAGCACATAAGATCAACAGAACACAGTGTGCTTTGAGGTAGGAGCCAAAAAGGGTGTAGTTTGTGGGTGTGATCACCCGTGTGTACACCTGTGAGCATGGACGCATTTGTTTTTTGTTTTTTTAAAAGGTTCCTTCATGTAATAATCTGCTAGAGGGTGTGGGGGGGGCACAGCCCCGTCCTCCAGGGCGTGAAGCAGGTATGGAGGAGATCAAAACTCCAGACATCCAGAGGCCCCCAGAACACAAGAGACCAAGGAAGACCAACAGAGGGGCAGTCGCGCCACTGTCCCGGAAAGAGCTGAGGAGAGTCCCAGATGAGGGCTCACTCAGCAGCCGCGGAGCAGAAGCCAGGGGGAGTTGCAGTGACGCGCCCGTGAGCTCCGCCGGCAGCCAGCTGCGCCTGAGTGACCGAGCCCCAGGCCGAGAGGCCGGGGGCACCCCACCTCCGAAGTGGCCCGAGCGAGCCCCAGGCTCCAAGGAGTGAGCCGGTGTGTACCTGGACGCCCATCCCCGGACACAAAGAACCACCAACGCACCGATGTCTGAGGGGGTCCGCCACTGGCAGGGGAAGTGGTGGTGGGGGAGATAGGCCTCCAAACCTTGGAGGGCCTGAGATGTCCCCAGAGAGGTGGCGCCTGACACCCAACCTGACATATAGACACAGACATACAGGCACACACAGACACAAACATCCATTCCCACCCTCATGCTCTCATATGCACTCACTCCACACTCAACCAACGTGGAGACAGACATAAAGAGACGCTGTACACACAATCACACTCCCCAAGCGTACTCTACAAACCGGGTCTAGGTGCCCCCGCCCCTGGAGGGGGGAACTGCACCCAGACCCAGGTGGTGTTTCCCTTTTCCCTGCGGTGGGGGGAGGCAGACCGCCCCGACTCCGCAGCAGCAGGAAGGCTCCACACTCCAGACCGCAGTCGGACGGCCAACTCCTCCTCCTAGCACCCCCGCTCCAGCAGGTCGCAGAGAACGGGGGTGGGAGAAGACTCCAAACCTCCCTCCACCCGCTCATTGTAGTGTTGATGCATGTGTGTTCTAAGGTGCATTTAAAACCCAGGAGGGCATGGAGCTACCTGCCAGAGAGCAGCAGGTAAGCGCATGGTCCCTCCTGCTAGCCCTCAATGTCTAAGTGTATTTAAAATTGAGAGGTGGGCAACGATGCCAGGGGTGGGGTGTACACCCTGATGGTACTTTGGACTCCGTGTATCGTGCCCACCCCCAAGATCCTATATGTATGTGTAATGAGAGTGTGAGTAATGTGAATGTCTAAGTTGTGGGATAAAATTGAGGCAGAGGCAGCCAGAAGGGGACAGGGGGGGGGGGGGGGGGGGGTAGCCTCCTCTGCACCCTGGTGACATACCCCTACTCCAAGGCCCTGTATGTGTGGGTGGTTGTGGTGGAGCGGGAAGAGGGAGGCAGCTGGAGATGGGGAGGGAAGGAAGGGAGGGGCAAGTGACCCCTCCCTGGGGCCAGCTCCCCCGCTGACCCCAGTAGGCACCCCCATACTCCGCGACCCGCCAGGGAAAGGGGGCCCAGGCCCATCCAGACCGGGCCCAGTGCAGCAGCGCCGCCCGGCCCCACAGAGCCCGGGACAGTCCACCCAACCCCACCACAGAGAAAACTGCACCCACCCCACCATCCACTCATCTTCCAGACTACATAAGACAATAAACACCCAGGCTGAGATCTTCCTCCACCTCTCCTGTATCTCCCCCTCCTGCAGAGGGAGCTCCTGAGGAGAGGAAAGCTCCTGCAAGATGTGACAATCTCCCCCACCAGTTGAAGAGCCCCCCAGGTGGCTCGACGCACCGGCGGCACCCTGCTCCAGGGCTGGGCCCCCATGCACCCACCCGCCCACAACCCCGGCAACACACCAACCAGGACCCAAGCCCCCGAGGCCCGGTCCGGGTCCCAGCCCAGAGACGGAGCGCCCCCAGAACCTCACGCCCATCCCGGACCCACCCAGGGGCAGCCAGGCTACCAGGTCAGTAACCCACGTCCGTCAGCACAGACCCTCCCCTAGCCCCGCTGCACGCAGCCGCGAGGAAACAGTCACCTGAGAGCCAACAGAGCCCCTAACCGGACATGACCGCTACCCCGGGTTGAGCCCCCCAAGGAAGATGCCTCCGGGGAACCCCCCGACGCCCTAAGCCTGTCCCTACCCCCACACCAATCACAACAGTGAAGGCGGGACCAAACTATGACCCCCCACCCCCACTAGTTGATGGAGCTGATCAAAGGAGCCCAGAGCAATTGATCTGATGTGGTGGCAGAGGCTGTATCAAGACTAATGTAATCTAATAGATAATTTCTATATTGGTTAGAATTAAGATTATTTTTATTTTTCCAGTTCATGAGGACTGTTTTCTTGGCTATGCATAGGGCAGTGAAAACCATATGGGCGATATTCTTTTCTGAAGTGACATTATCTAAGCTGCCCAACAAACACACTAAGGGGGAAGTTGGAATGTTACATTTCAGACACTTCGATAAGTCTTCACATATCTCGCGCCAAAACTTCTGAACTGGTGGACAGAACCAAAGAGCGTGGATATAATTGTCCGGTGAATTGGTTTGGCAGTGTGAGCAGTTGTTGGTAGACGTAAAGCCCATCTTGAACATCCGATGACCTGTATAGTGCACTCTATGTAATATTTTGTATTGAATTAATTGAAGACTGGGATTTCTAATTAGATGAAAGGTTTTTAAGCAAATCTGAGACCAGAAGTTTAGGTCTAAGTTAACTGATAAATCCGCTTCCCATTTTGCAATAGGAAGTGATATTGATTCATCTGTTTTAGAAAGCATTCTGTATATTTTGGATAGTAATTTGGGGGTTTTAAGAGTAAGAAATTGAACCACACTTGGTGGTGTTTGTAGTTCAACTTGACCCGGTTTAAATTTCTTTTTTACTATGGATTTAATTTGTTGATATTCTAAAAATCTTTTCTTGTTGATCCCATATTGTGTAACTAGTCTGTCAAATGAAATAAATTCTGTTCCTTCTAGTATATGTTCTAAATATTTGATTCCTTTATCACTCCAATCTGAAAAGTTTATCATATTATTGTTTTGTAATATGTCAGGGTTGTTCCAGATAGGTGTACGTTTGCATGGGATTAATGAAGACGCCGTCAATTTTAGAAACTCCCACCATGCTGTCAGAGAAGAGCTGATGTTGATGCTTTTAAAGCATTCATGTCGTTGGATGTTTGAGCTGATAAATGGTAGGTCTGAGATCTCTAGATTATTGCAGAGTGCTTGTTCTACATCTAGCCAAGGTTCATCTAAGACGGTATGTTTTAGCCATCCTGAGATAAACTGAAGCCTGTTGGCTAAGAAGTAGTGCTGAAAGTTAGGCAGTTCTAGTCCTCCTTTATCCTTGGTCTTTTGTAGTGTTTTTAAGCTTATACGTGGGGGTTTATTTTTCCAAAGGAATTTGGACATACATGAATCTAGAGATCTGAACCAATCTTGTGGCGGTTTAGTTGGGATCATTGAGAATAAATAATTTATTTTTGGTAAGACCATCATTTTTATAGCGGCAACCCTTCCCATGAGTGATATGGGTAGACATTTCCATCTAGCCAGATCATCTTCTATTACTGTGATTCACTTCTTTGTGGTCTTACTCAAAAATCCATTAATAAGCTTTAATGTGTCCAGAACTCTGCTGCTCGTATCATCACCAGGACCCCTTCTATATATCTCATCACTCCCAGTTAGATATCACATCATTGTCAAAATACTTTTGTACACATTTAAGGCTGTTCATCATCTATCTCTGATGATGATCCCGTCTCGGTGTCTTAGATCTCCTTCTTCTCTTTCTCTCTCTAGCCCCGCCCCCTGTCTTGCCACCGTGGCCTTCAGCTGCTCTGCTCCTCGACTCTGGAATTCTCGACCTCCTGATTTAAGAAATATCTCTTCCTTCTCTCTCTTTAAGTCTAGACAAAAACTCACTGGTTCAAAATAGCTTATCCCACATAACCTCTCCACTCTGCTATGTTAAATTAGTTTTATGCCTTATGACTTTATGATTGTGTAAACTGCCTGCTTTTCTGTTGCTTTTATTATTCTGCTGTGTACAGTGTCCTTGAGTGTTCTTCAAATAAAATGTGGTAAAATGAAAGTGATGATGGTGGTACTCTAATGTTTCCATTACTGCCACCATCAGGCCAAACTTTGCTATGATTATAATTATTTAAAGTTGTAGTTATTCTGGGACCACTAACTTTTGTACATTTACATATTTTACACTATTTAACCGTTTTTGTTTTTAAAGAGAAGCAGAACGATGTGCAGCCAGAGTTTATTTCAATGTTTAAATCCAACACACTGAAGTTACAAGTTGCAGACATGGTACAGAGAGGGTGGAGCTGCCTGCAGCTGTCTGTGGTGCTGAAGCTTTCAAACATTTCATACCAACACTGACTACAACTGTGACCACAGGGGGCAGCATAGAGCCAGAGAGTGTTAGTGTAGCTGTTCAGCCCTATAGTAAGAAACAAGAAGACTGATGAAGGAAAAGTTACACACATTATGTTTGTTACACAGCAGACGATATTTAATATATTTAAGGGACAATTTACATTAAATGAAAGAAAAACTTGTGGTGACCAGGAACATATGCAGATGTGATCTGACAAATGTTCATTAAGGACCCATAAATGTCCATAACACCAATTCTGGGACCAATGATCAGCCTGTCCACCCGTCCCCACCTCTGACTGCTCCAACAACAAAGCACCAGTCAGTTTGTAGCGCCTCCTACTGGCAGAGGGCCCACAGTCCTGTTAACACAAAGCTCAAGGTGGGATCCTGACGTCACGTTCATTATTGAGGTGAGTCTTGTTTTTCTCTTCATGGAGGTCACACTTGTTCACACTCATCCTTCGTTTATATGTTTATGTTAAATCTACACTGACCTGTACCCCGTGCTGTGACCTACACGGCAGCCTGTGACCAGAGATGTAGCAACACGTTGCACAACGATGTTAAAATGCACAAAACATCTTCAGTTTAGAGCTGACACGTTTGGGACGTTGCAGACGATTACAGATTTTGTTCATGTGCATTTTGTCTAAAGAGTGAAACATTTCAAATCTGACACGACATCAAAATATTTATGCAAACAAATCAATCTTGTTGCTGAACTTTGAATTTATCTTTGACAGAGGTCACTGGTGGTGATTAGACTCTTATCTTCCAATATTTATTATATTGGGAAATATAATGAATATTGTAAAAATAATGAAAAAGCATTAAACTAAAATTTAATGGGTAAAAAATCATGAAAATATTTGAAGTTGAAAAACCTGAAAAACACCCAGAACTGTAGTTTTAGGACCAACAGGCTGATGAATGAACCAAGTAAAGCAAAGTAAAGACAAGCTGCACTTTGACTTTTATTAGAACAATTTGCTGGAACTACAGAGTAATGAAGTACTTCAAGGTTTTGTGTGGATGACTTCCAACCTTACTGTACAGCACAGAGCACAGAGGGACAATATATGTAATCAATATATGATGCAGAATGAACAAGTAAAGACTGTAAGCTGAGTCTGAGGCTCATGCAGGACATTTCATAGTGAGGTGTCTTTGGTTGGATTATTCAAACATTTACATCAAAGCACCAAACTCATTTCTCACAGATGAAGGTCATTGAATAAGAATAATATGACCGTCTCCATTTCCCATCATCGTCACAGCAGACTCCACGGTATCCAGAATAAGGATCTGACCATCCTGTTCCCCAGAACCTGTCAGAGAGATCAAATCTGATATGAAACTGGACTAAACTCATAACTATTGTCACATTCATATAAATATGCGTCTCTTTTGGAATATTTCCAATATTTGCTGTATTTCTTTCCCAGGTTTCTCGCCCACTTTCCCTCCTTTAGACTTTTCTCTGAGAATCATCATGCACACTAAAACAGCTTTCAAGCTTTGATGAATATGAAATCTTCCTGCTGTAAAAATGGAGAATAAAAAGAAGTCAGAGCTGACTTTCTGCTGTTTGAAACTGTTTTGTCAGCTGTTTACAGACATCACTTTGAAATGTGTGTCTATCAGGTCATATTTACTGAAGCTTCTTCCTTCATATGTTCTGAAGTTTTACAAACACCAAAGAAGAAGAGACAGGAATTCTCTGAAACACTTTTTGTTCTGTGAGAAAAGAAACATTACAGCACAAAAACATGAAGACAAATTGAACAAAGTGAAATGTGTCGGTCGCTGCTTTGAACATGTT
The DNA here is from genome assembly GCF_963969265.1 of Rhamphochromis sp. 'chilingali'. Taxonomy (NCBI): domain Eukaryota; kingdom Metazoa; phylum Chordata; class Actinopteri; order Cichliformes; family Cichlidae; genus Rhamphochromis; species Rhamphochromis sp. 'chilingali'. Next base: position 34,396,755 of record NC_137944.1, read on the forward strand.
TCAATCCTGATTCCTTCAAACTGACTTGTTGTAACTGAACGTCATCACAGACTGCAGATGAAGAGAGTTCAAGCACAGCTGTTCATTCAAAGGAGGATTTCTGCTTTTCTTTACATTCAGTTTGTGGGGCTGTTGGAAAATAGCTCAGCTCATGTATTGCTGATCTATCTTCCAAAACATCAGTGTTTCACTTCTAAATAATAACTCTGGAATAGAAACAAACTAATGTCTCACGTTTCTGTCAGCGCTGATCCGTCCACCCATTCCCATTTAGATCTTCCTGATAGCCAATCATATCCTCCTGATGGCCGTTTAGCTTCCAGACCAATCCAGGACTCTCCTCTCAGGTTCAGTTCATTGACAAATTCCTGTTTGAGAAGAGACACAAATATTGTCTCCAGTCATAATTCAGCACTTCTGTTGTAGTGACATCATCTTGTGAACATGTCTGAAGGAAGAATAACTGTGATGAAACTTTTCTTCCATTGTGCAGAAATCAGAAAGAGCCAAAGAATCAATGAATATCAGCTCCTCCTGTAGCTCAGTCAGTGTTGCAGTGGAATCAGTGTTAACAAATCATTTGATTCAGTTGGATTGAATCAGAAAAATAATCTGGATTATGAGGATTTCTCTCATTTTATAACATTTCTGTGTAAATTAAATGTTTGTCAAATGTGTAAAAACTTTACGTTTGAATGTGTCTGCAACAAAAAAGGAGAATCCAAGAAATCCATCAGAGTGGAGACAGGAAGCAGGTCACAGACTGACAGCAGGTCACAGACACAAGTAACAGATGACTGTCAGCTCCATCAAAGATCACACAGACATGAACAAACACACCCACCTGTTCCTCTTTGCTGTTTATCATCACCAGATCAGCTCCTTTATCCTGACAGGCTCTCCTGCTGTCAGACCAAGTTTTCCACTCAGTGTATTTAAAGTAACAGCTGCCTCCAAATCTCGTCCATCGATCAGGACACTTCTCTTAAAGTCAAACACATGTTTTAAAGTCAGACTTTGTGTCCTGTTGTATCACATGAATCTTTGGTTCCTGTCATTTTCCCTGTAAATGCTTCATTTAAACTCAGGTTTTCTCTCTTATTCATAATGAACTGAAACTTACATTTATACAGAGAAACTGTTACACAGCATCAAACATGTAGGATTCAAAACAAAGACACAATCAGGTTATCACTGTGTAACACTGATGTTTTCTATCAGTTATTCAAACTTTATTACCTTCTATCTTCTCCTTCAGCTTCTTCACTTCTTCCTGTAGCTGACTGTGGTTTTTACTCAGTTCATCATAACGGCTCTGTAACTGAGTCAGGCTGGTTTTTGTGTCTTTAGAGAAAAAAGATTCAAATTAAGTTAAAATGTTCTACAAATATATCTGTGATATAAGAACTTGGTGTTTGCTTACCTTGAAGTTCATCCTGGAGCTCAGTGTGATTCTTTTTGGTGTCATTGTAAACGTGGTTCAGTTTGTCACATTTAGCATGAAGTCTTTTGTTTTCACTCTTGTTCAAAGCATCTGAAATATTTCAGTGAAACCAAAATAAAATAAAATAAAATGAGTGAAACGTTGAACAGAAATAATCTTCTTCCTCTGCTTTGTCAAATATCAATAAGAGTCAGAAACTTGCAGCCATTGCTCTTTAACATGTCCTGTGGGTGGAGGTGTTAGAACTACAGGAAATCTGATGAGCTAAATACGTATCAACTGTGAACAAAAACCACTGACAAGATTCAGAATAATTGTGCTTCAGTGTGGAGGAAGAAGGTGAAGAGTCAAACAGCATTTCTACACCTGTAGTCAGAGATGTTATCTATATGCTTTGAAAGAATAGATTCTGACTCATGTGACATGTGCCTGTTCTCACTGAAAATATGTCTTTTTACATTCAGTCAAAGCTGCTCTGAGGCTTCAACACTTCCTCTTTCTGCTTATTTATAATTAATAAATGTTTCTTCCTGCAGCTTCCAGGAACTTCCTGCTTTCAGACGTCCTTTTGCAGGCGTCTCTGTTCTCACATCATAGATTTGTGATGTTTCTGCTGATCCAGCATTAAGTCTGTCACAGCTCCACCAGGAGCTAAAGGTCAGCTGAAGATCATCAACTGATTTAAAACATAGAATCAAACCACCTTAAAATCCAAACATCAGCAGCTGCTGGAAGTTTTCTCTGTGTTGTTGTTTTTGTTATTGTGGAGTCTTTACCTGATAATATAAAGAACCTCGAGGCAACTGTTGTTGTGATTTGATGTAATAAAAAAAGATTAATTGATATATCCCAGCAGATGAATGGAGCTAACATTAGCTTGTTAGCTACCTGCTTAATACACCAAGTGAACTAACTAGTCGCACAATGACAGACGGCCACTGTCTAACATAGTGTGGCTGCACCTGCATCAGTCTGCAGCAGATGCTGCTGCCTGTCTGCTTTGTTGATGTAATCACAGAATCAGCGTGTTGAGTGAAGAGTTTGAAGGAACAACAAGAACATTCACTCCACAACACACACAAGATATGAGCCAGGAATCATGCACACAGACACACACCTGCTAATCAGTGCTAAGTAACAGACTGATGAAATACTAGAAGCTCAGTCAGCAAAACCAACGTGTTGGTCAGGCTGTACCACACAGCAGCTCATATTATTGATCAGAGAATTCCATTTAAAATGCCACCGTGCAGTTTTTATGAAGAGCAAACTATCCTTAGAGACCAAAACTCATTTGGTCCTGAAGGGAAACATGTTTTTACTGCAGCAAAGGTGCTCATTTTAACTGACTCGCTTTCAGCATCAGCCTCCAGTGGTCATTAAAGGAACTGCAGTGTTTGCTGCTTCTGTGTTGGCTTCATGTACTTCCTGTATTTGCTGTGGCAGAAGGACACGTTCTGGTTGTGAAGCTGCATGTTTGTTGGCTGCTGGGATTCAGTATCAGTCATACATTCATTTGCAGGAGAAGTTCAGAGGTTGTATCTTATCTTACAGCATATGGATAGGATGATGATCCCAGCTAACATCAGGAGGCACAGCACTCTTAGACCCAGTGTAGCACATCTGAAAGAGCCCTTCAGGACTGAAGGAGGATTCCGAGTCTGTGGTCCTGTTAGAAAGCAGTGTGGATGTTGGTTTGTGCTTATTTCCTGTCACTCTGTGATTAACACATAGTGGTCACTACAGGCTGTCTTGTATTTGTGTCAGTGTTGATGGTCTACTTACACCTAAACCACTACATTGGACACTGATGCGTCACTCCATACCAAACACTTAATTTCAAATGTATGTTGTCCACCTAAGTAGACATGTAAAAAACTCTTTGAAAAGTAATTCATGCACGAAAGGCTTAATAGACCTGCGGTTGAGGTTGTATCAGCTTAGCCAAAAACAAAAGAAATATAACATCTGCGCTGTGACTAAAGTGTGTAAATAAATTTCCCGTTCACAGAGCTCTACAAACTCTACAGTACATTTGTTTTTATAATTGACTTACCTCCTTCCTCCGATTGAAAATGATCATAACTATCTCTGATCTCATCTGTACTCTCGTAGATATCCACCTCCCTCTGCTCCCACTCTGCTCCGTCCTCCTTTCTGCTGTATCTCACCTTCTTTGATAGATCTGGTTCAGCATAAATATCTGAGGACATGTTGAGAGGACTGAGACGCTGAGCAGGAGTTTAAGCTGTACTCTAACAGTTCTGCAGTACTGACCCTGGAAGATATCAAGCTGTTCTGTACTGATGCTGCTCTCAGTGTTTCTTGTCCAGCCTTCTGTCTGCTTTCAGACAGGAAGAAGCTTTGAGGAAGTGGCAGCATGCAAAGAACCACAGACCTAAACTGTCATTTAATTAATGTGAATAAAAACCTCCAGTGTGGTGGAACACACAAATAGAACATTTCATTGTATTTATATTTGCAAAGCCACTCAGAAAAGTGTGAAAACATTTTGCATGAAACAAAAATAATTTCATTTTTCTTTGTTTAACTAAAGGTGAGCCTATGGTGAAACAAACCACAACCACATTCATACCTCATGCTCACAGTGTGCACAAAGCAGGAAATGTCTCTTTGTCAGCAACACCTTTTTCTTTTGCCTGATAGAAAAACATGTTAAGTTTTAACACTTGCTCTTGACAAAGGTGGTCGCACTTTTCTCCTCCCCTCCTCCTCCTCTCCCTTAGCTTCCCTGCTTAGCCTCTTATGTCCTTCTCTAGTCTCGTGTTTTTTGTATTACTTTCCCTGGAACACTCTCTCACAGTCTGTTCTCTAAAACGTAAAAGAGGAATTATGGATTTGATCAACTGGTCCCTGAATGCAATTGACACCCTTTTCTCAACGAGAAGTCTGGGCTCGGGTGAGCCTGAGTGCTGAAGATATCGACCTATTCGGAACCATGATAACAGGGTTCTTGCTGATCGGAGCTGGCTTGGCCCTGACTTATCGAAGAATTAAGAAAGCGGAACCGGCTGTTCAAACCCCCACAAGGCTGCCCGCTGGGATTGAAATGATGGGACGAGGCCTGAGTTTCTCAAAATGGGCTCATTGAGTGCAGCACGGATAAGATCTTGGAGAAGCTTACGGCTGCCGTGAATACTCAGAATAAGACCTCTGAGTGCAAACTAGATTACATCTTGGAGGGGCTCGCTCGGAATAACACCGAAAGAAGAAGAAGAAGTGAAAACCTGAACAGAATCTTAATAAAATGCTCCTCCTCATCCTCACTTCATCCCTCATCTCCTGAGCTGAAGTCAGGAGTCTAACACATGAAACGTGCATAGACATACTTATTTTTTCTTGATATTGTAACAATTACTTATTGTCAGCAGATTAGACATGCAACCCGCTCATCGCAAAGGAACAAGAGAAGGACAGCAAACATAACAACAGCATGGTATAAGCTATTATTATACCAGCAGATGTTAGGCTCAAGTGTTCTAAAAATCACACTTACACTTTGGTAAATAGTTTGATTTCATTCTCACATAATAGGAGGCTTTATTCACTCAACGTTAAAGCCCAACAAAGTTACTGCCACTTCAAAGAAAGCTTGATTAACAATAGTGAACAGCAGCTAACAAAGGCTAAAAGCAGCTAACAGAGGCTAACCACAGCTAAGAACAGCAAACAGAGGCTAACCACGGCTAACCGCAGCTAACAAAGGCCAACCAAAGCTAACAGCAGCTAACGGAGGCTAACCATGGTTAACAGTGGCAAAAACACAGCACTATACACTAAAGTAAAGTAAATATACACTAGTATATGTGTCTATTTGCTCCCCTTACCTCAGTCTCAAAGTATATATATATATTTATTCTTATTATTATTCTTATTCTTCCTAGATTTATTGTTTTCTCTTGCACTGTATGGAACTGGAGCCTCGTTGTCTCGTCTCTCTTTAAACTGAACTTTATATAGCAGAGATATTAAAGTTTACTTTGACTTCAACTACCAACATTTCAACCTATCTTCAAACCTCAGTATGGCTGAGCTTCCCTGACTCCTTTCACAAAGTTTTATGACACTTTCCAGAGTAAATAAAGATTGATGTTTATCACTCATTGACAGCTGAGGAAAACAGTGGAGTGTCAGCCTTCCAAAGATAGGAAAAACTGTGGGGAAATCCGGTCCAACCACTGGTAGAAGCATGCAGGCTGCCTGCCACTGTTATGGGGTCCAATCTAAATGTTATGTTTTTGTCTCACTATAACATGTTTGTCATATAGCAGCCACTTCAGCTATAACTATGCACTTGAACTGGGTGGGTAAAAAAAAGATCCCAATGCAAATATGCTAAAAGCAGAAATGGTAAAATATCTTGTTACCTTCAGTTTCCTGTCACGTTTGTTAATATAATCAAAGAACTATGAGTGGTCTGAAGCAACCATCGAACATTTACTCAACAACAGAGAGCCATGCTGTCAAAAGCCTGTAAGAAAAACATGTCATGGTTTGGGTCATTGTGACCCAGTGTTTTTGAGTTCTTGTGTTTTGGTGTCATTTTTGTATTATGGTTTATGTTTTAGGTTCATTAGCAGTCTTTATGTTTGCCCTTGTGTGTATTTATGGCTGCATCTCCCTCTGTCCTGCGTTGCGGTCTCCCTCATACCCAGCTGTGTGTTCTGTTCATAGTCTAGTTTCTAAGTCTCTGTCTTTAAGAGATTCCTGCAGTTTAACTAATTGGTGTGTGTTATCTGGCTTCATGGACAGATAGAATTGGGTGTCATCTGCATAGCAGTGAAACTGTATGCTATGTCTTCTCACGATCCTGCCTAAGGGTAGAGAATTCTAACAATTAGTATAACTTGGAGGTGTTGATTCATTGAAACTAATATAATCATCCTGCTGTAAACATGTTTCTGTAAGCCAGAGTAAGACAGTTTTGATGATCATTATTAATTCATGTACTCACAGAGATTTGGAAGAGAGACACCTAATGTTTAATAATCCACATTCTTCATTTGTTTTTTGTTGGTTTGGGTGCAGACACAGTCTCTAAGTACATGGGGTTTTGGAGAGATAACACAACATGGTAATAAAATTTCTCACAGCGTGTCGTGATTGCAGCCAGAATCAGCAGATACAGCACTCCCAGGTTCACTTCAAAACCTCCGAAACTGCTTCGTTTCCCAGCTGGAAGCTTCTTCTGAGTGTCAACACCTAAAGGGAAAAAACCCAACTTTTTTATATAATAATATTACTGATTTCTTTTTAATTGAGATTTTTAATACTGGTGCATGCCTTAATTAAATGGATCTGCCTTGTAGTAATAATGACATTTCCAACAAGTTGATCTTGTATATTTGAGAATTACAGGAAATCAGGTAAAATGTTCTACTGGAGGAAAACATGGTTGATATAATTTGGTGCAAAATCATATCTTTAGTTTATTCCCACATGTATTGATTCTTCAACAGTGTCTGACAAACCTCTTTTAAAGCAAAGGACAATATTAATAATGATAATTATGAATAATCTTCATAATTTGCTCACAGGAAGACTTATTTTGAGATGTTAGGTCCCAGCCAAGCAGGCATAGAGACCACTTAATGATGGCCAGTTTAACTCATTGGTGTGTGGCTTGATAGACAGATGAAGGTGGGTATCATCTGCATAGCAGTGGTAATGTCTGCTATGCCTTGTGATGATACTGCCTAACAGAAGCATGTATAATGTAAACAAAACTGGTCCTAACACTGAACCCTGTGGAGCTCCATAATTCACTTTTTGTATGAAGATTCTTCTTTAACATTTACCTTCAAAGTAAAAGCTGAACCTTTTGTACAAACTGGCTTTAGCAACTTTAACCCTGGAGGTAAATGTTCTCTGTTTCTAGTTTGCATCGCACTCGATGCAACACACTTGATCATTTCCACACAAACGTTGCAAGACCAATCTACCAGCAATAGTGTACGAAGGCCACCAATGGGTTACTAACTTGTGTCTAGGCCTGTGTCACTGAAGCCTAAAAAAAACCTAATATTATAATTGGCTCTGTTACACCCCAGCCTAGGCAACCGGGGTGCAACGTAGAAAAACAAAGATAAGGAAAATAAAACCACGAAGAAAAACACTAAGGCTCTCCACCAAAATCCCAAAACGAAAGTGTTTCAAAACAAAAGTAGTGACAAAACCCATTTACAGCTATTTACAACAAACTATTTATTTACAACAAAACACCAAACTATTTACAACACGGGGAAGATCGCGAACATGACACACTGAAACACAGGGCTTAAATACATAGAAGGAGCAATCAGGGAATGGACCACAGGAGGGAAACACAGCTGGGGCAAATTAGACCTGACAAGGAAACGTAACCTGAACACACTAAGATAACACAGACTTTCAAAGTAAAACAGGAAATACATGACAGTCACGGAAAAACAAAACACTGACAACACCGAATCGTAACAGCTCTGAAAACAATACGTCAACTTGTTTTCTGAGGTTATTTGTGCTCCACACAGTTTCTAGCAAGAGTTTGTTTTTAAACTTCTGTTGCACCACCGAAGAGCTCCTGCTGGATAAGCCATTAGAGTCATGCAGCACTTCCCTCCTTCATTGTAAACTTTTCAAATGTTTGTTGCTTCCTACTTACCAGCTTCTTGTATCCCAACATCAGGATGCTGCTCTCCATCGTCTATCATCTGCGCCTCGCTGTACTCTCTCTGTCGTCCATCACTGTGGGTCCTTCTGCTGTATTTCACTCGAAAATCTGCTGCAGCTTGAATTTCTGCGGACATCTTGGTGGGTGAAAGTGTTTGACGAGGCTTCAGTGTCTGTCTGGTTTGTTTCTGAGTCGGGCAGCTTTTAATAGACATCAAACAGGAAGTAGCAGCAGACCAAACCACCAACAGAGGGGCCAACTTCATTTCTGCTTTGCATTGTGGTTAGCAAACTTTTTACTGAGAGTTTGTTTAAAATAAAAAAAGAAGCTAAAAAGTTATTTATAAACATAAGTCAGCAGCAATAATCGGCACATAATGCCTTTTTCATGAGTCTTCCTGGTTTCATGACTCTGTACACATCATAAGTACATAGAAGCACATGAGTGTCACAGGAAATATGAGGTCGGGCCCTGTGTCACTGGTGTGTTTCTCTCAGCACAGACTGGCCACCACAGCCTCTTCAGGTCACACACTTTATTTTCCAGCACACACATGAAATGTTTCTGACTGAGCTGCTCTGCTGTTGAGCCCGACTGAGGGAAATGTGTTTTATAGGATTTAGTTCCAGCTTCTCCCAACCGGCCACAGTGAGCTTGTCCACTTACTGCGTGTGTCTTCAGGTCTTAGACACCACCAAAATAGAGATGCAGTCACTCTGTTTTTCAACTGAAGCTTGTCGTGTTCAAAATGTCAGAAGGAATTTCAGGAGAAAATATCTGTCTATTAAAAAGATTTCATTTGCTTTGGTATTTGAAATTCCAATTTTACAGCACTGGACTGTGATGTGATGCCAGAGTCAGCCTCACACCAAAGATGACCCTCAGAGCGGGCGGTACAGTTTTATACTACAAGAGGAACATGTATTATTATGACTATGTTCTTCCAGAAGCGGCGTGGCAGTCTGCCACAACTCCTCATTCACTCCACGTCTGCTGCTCCCTCGACCTCCTATCTGCTTCTTTTCCTGGAATCAGAGACACAAGGACACAAAAACACACCCTGCGTAGCCTTGGTTATCTAATGTTGTTATTTATTGTTCTTCTACTGATTCTAAGGTCTGGTTCAGGATACCTAGTTTGGACTCTCTGACCCAGTGTCACAGCTGGTGCAGCTATCGTGTGGTGGCGTGAATGGGGACCCGAGTTGCAGACAGTGGTGGAGATGCGAGTGAGGTTTATTTACAGTGCTCAGTAACAAAAGTGAGGGCAGAACTGAACAAAACCCTAAACTGGGGAGAACTAAAAATAACAAAACACAAAACTGTAACTCACAAGGTCACAATCAGGGAAACACATAAGGAGGTGAGCTGGGAACAAAGAGCAGGCTGTGGAGCAGAAAGCTGCAGAACAACAGAGTAACACAGACGAACCGATGAGGAACACAGGCAGGCACACACTATATATACAAACACAAGGTAATCAGGTAATGACACACAGGAGGGGAGCACAGCTGAACCTAATTCACAAGACGACAGGAAGACACAAGCTGACACAGTGATAACAGACTTACTTAGACTTAGTTCCTCCTACGCCGGGCGGCGCATCGGGCAGCTAGTGATCTCCATCGATGTCGGTCAGCAGCGACTGCTTCAGCTTCGTCCCAGGCAATGTCGACAGTTCTCAGATCGTCCATAAATGTTCGACGCCATGTGGTCTTTGGTCGGCCTTGCTTTCGCTTGCCAGTGCGTGGATGCCATGTCATGGCAATCTTAGCTGGGCGATGAGGGGGTAGGCGTAAAATATGTCCTGCAAAGCGGAAGCGCCTTTCTGCAACAACATCGGCTAATGGGCGGGTGCCTGCTCTTCGTAGGACCTCCTCATTTGTTATTCGGTCCCGGTAGGAAATTCTCAGGATTCGCCCCAAGCCACGTTGTTGAAGCACATTCAGGTGTTGAATAATTGCACTTGTTGAGCGCCAGGTTTCACTAGCGTAAAGTGCAGTAGGGAAGACGATAGAGTTCAGTAGTCTGATCTTGACCCTTACATTCAGGGAGGTCGAGTTCCAAATAGGTTGGAGACGTCGCAGGACACCAACTGCCTTCCCTACTCTGGCGTCGACATCCCGATCAGAGACCCCGTCATTCGAGATGATGCTGCCAAGATATGTAAAATTCTCCACCTCTTCAGCACGTTGTTGGTTGATCATAACAGGAATGCGGGCACGTGCATAGCCAACTCGGAGTACCTTGGTTTTTTTGGTGCTGATTCTTAATCCAACTTTCGTTGCCTCCCTCTGCAGGGCCGCGGTCAACTTTTGGAGGTCTTCCTGAGTCGAGCCCAGCAGGGCGATGTCATCTGCGAAGTCCAAGTCAGTGAGATTACGCGCTTCGTTCCATGGGCACACCGATGCCAGCTTGGTCAACTGATCGTCGCATGATGAAGTCAATTACCAACAGCAAAAGACCAACGATGGGTCGAACACTTCCGCGATATTCTGAACCAACCTGAGCCACCCCAATGGTTCGAGGCCAAAGACCTGGCACCTTCCATGGATCTTCTTCCTGTCGATATCGGACAAATCAGCATCACTGAAGTCAAGACAGCGATCCGACTCCTCAAGAGTGGAAAGGCCGCAGGCCTGGACGAAATCCTCGCCGAAATGCTGAAGCATGGCGGACCCCATCTTGAAGCCGCCCTTACAAGACTCCTAAACGCCTGCTGGTCAACATCACAGTGATAACAGACACAGACCTTCAAAGTAAAACAGGAAATTCACAAAGACAAGCTCAGGGACACGAACAGAGCACAGGAGGGAGAACACTAAAGCACTAACCACACGAACCAAACCCTAAGAACTAATACAAAATAAGAATGAACACAACACATAAGATGACACCAAAATGAACACAAAACGCTGGGTCAACGACCAGGACCATGACACCCAGAGACTTACAGAAAACCATTTTCATGTGTATGTAAGCGTTGCTGCAAAGTCCCCGTGCACTCTGTGTCTCTAAGCTTTCGACCTTCGAAAGACAGAGTGCCAACTCATATGAGCACATTTGCATTGTGTATAATAAAATAATTAAAACAGCTGCCTTCAATTTTCAACCCTAATAAACTAACTCCAGATTTCCCTCAGTAATCCTGATTCATGTTGTCACAGTTCACCTGGTGAAGAGCACATTCCCAAAGGATTCTTTTTTCCCAGAGCATTTTAGCATGACACTCTTTGATTACCTCTCCATCACAGATATTTGTTTTTATCACAAAGCTGCTCTTGACAGTCCTGATAGATTTGAAACCATATTGGAAAAGATTTGTGAGAGCTGTTGTAAAAACTTTATCCCACCTTAATAGATCCATCACTAATGCACTGAACTCTTTAGTAAGAATTGGGAGCTCCCCCCCAAAACTGTGTCCTGTTTTCCAATCAGATGTTAGTGTATAAAGTGCTGTCTCTTTGAGACATCTGTTATGTTCCCTGTATGTCCCTCTGTGAGCTCCAGCTCGCTCTTGTTCATTATATATCTGGATGTTAAAGACTTCTTTTTATTCTGAGTCCTGCGTTCGAGTCCTTCCCTCTCTTCCCCCTCTCATGTATTATTTCCCATCCACTAGTCTGAAAATAATAATGCTGCTCTATGTTCACTGCATCTCAGCACCTGTTTGTATCACTTCTGCTGATGCTGCAGACTGCTGTGTCTATTTTATATTTGAATTGGCCTTTTATATTTTCTTCTACTGTTTCTATTTTGTCTTATTTCTGTTTAAGAAAGACATGGTACAGAGAGGGTGGAGCTGCCTGCAGCTGTCTGTGGTGCTGAAGCTTTCAAACATTTCATACCAACACTGACTACAACTGTGACCACAGGGGGGCAGCATAGAGCCAGAGAGTGTTAGTGTAGCTGTTCAGCCCTATAGTAAGAAACAAGAAGACTGATGAAGGAAAAGCTTCTTCCACTGGTGTAACACACAGGTTTGTATGAAGTCACACTAACTAACCAGCAGTAACCCACATTTGATCAAAGCAGGGGCAGAACTTTAATAACAGGTTATAATGTGTCATCACAGTTGTTGTCAATCCAAACACACTTTCTGACTTTTGCTGTTTATTGTAAAAGAACAACACACTTGTGGTCTGACCTAATGCTGCAGTGCAACAACAACTATACAAATGTGAGCTCAGTGCAGACTATGCTGACTCACTGCAGCCTCTTGTGGTACAAAGTGGTATTACATGAGCGTACAGGCTGACATTAGCTGGATGCTAACTTCAGTTCATATTTAGATGTGTTGAACATGACATCAGAGATGTTTTCTTCATATTCTGTTGATGTTTTGAAATATTTCAAAGTGTCTCCAAGTTAAATGTTGAACCTTTAATATAGCGACACTTAGAGCTCTGAAGCCGTTTTCTCTCTTTTACTATTTAAACAATAAGTTACTGAGTAAGTTATTTTATCTGTAATTAAAGTCATCAACACTTAAAGCTTTATGTGAAATATTTGTTTTTCAAATCAAAATACAACTTCCATATAAAATGCAAAACTAAATATATATGACTCACATAACACAATTAGCATTTAATGTCTTTCTGTCACTTTCACATACACAGAGGTTTAAAAATGTCCTTCTGATGTTCCAGCTGATCAGAACATTTAAAATTCTTATTAATCAAACATATTTTTTGCTGAACTTTTAGAAACAAGACATTTACTGTAGTTTTAGGACCAACAGGCTGATGAATAAACCAAGTAAAGCAAAGTAAAGACAAGCTGCACTTTGACTTTTATTAGAACAATTTGCTGGAACTACAGAGTAATGAAGTACTTCAAGGTTTTGTGTGGATGACTTCCAACCTTACTGTACAGCACAGAGCACAGAGGGACAATATATGTAATCAATATATGATGCAGAATGAACAAGTAAAGACCGTAAGCCGAGTCTGAGGCTCATGCAGGACATTTCATAGTGAGGTGTCTTTGGTTGGATTATTCACACATTTACATCAAAGCACCAAACTCATTTCTCACAGATGAAGGTCATTGAATTAGAATAATATAACTGTGTCCATCTCCCATCACGGTCACAGCAGACTCCACGGTATCCAGAATAAAAATCTGACCATCCTTCTGCCCAGAACCTGTCAGAGAGATCAAATCTGATATGAAACTGGACTAAACTCATAACTATTGTCACATTCATATAAATATGCGTCTCTTTTGGAATATTTCCAATATTTGCTGTATTTCTTTCCCAGGTTTCTCGCCCACTTTCCCTCCTTTAGACTTTTCTCTGAGAATCATCATGCACACTAAAACAGCTTTCAAGCTTTGATGAATATGAAATCTTCCTGCTGTAAAAATGGAGAATAAAAAGAAGTCAGAGCTGACTTTCTGCTGTTTGAAACTGTTTTGTCAGCTGTTTACAGACATCACTTTGAAATGTGTGTCTATCAGGTCATATTTACTGAAGCTTCTTCCTTCATATGTTCTGAAGTTTTACAAACACCAAAGAAGAAGAGACAGGAATTCTCTGAAACACTTTTTGTTCTGTGAGAAAAGAAACATTACAGCACAAAAACATGAAGACAAATTGAACAAAGTGAAATGTGTCGGTCGCTGCTTTGAACATGTTTCAATCCTGATTCCTTCAAACTGACTTGTTGTAACTGAACGTCATCACAGACTGCAGATGAAGAGAGTTCAAGCACAGCTGTTCATTCAAAGGAGGATTTCTGCTTTTCTTTACATTCAGTTTGTGGGGCTGTTGGAAAATAGCTCAGCTCATGTATTGCTGATCTATCTTCCAAAACATCAGTGTTTCACTTCTAAATAATAACTCTGGAATAGAAACAAACTAATGTCTCACCTTTCTGTCAGCGCTGATCCGTCCACCCATTCCCATTTATATCCTCCTGATGTCTGTTTGGGTCTCAGACCAATCCAAGAGTATCCTCTGAAATTACTGACAAATTCCTGTTTGAGAAGAGACACAAATATTGTCTCCAGTTATGATTCAGCACTTCTGTTGTAGTGACATCATCTTGTGAACATGTCTGAAGGAAGAATAACTGTGATGAAACTTTTCTTCCATTGTGCAGAAATCAGAAAGAGCCAAAGAATCAATGAATATCAGCTCCTCCTGTAGCTCAGTCAGTGTTGCAGTGGAATCAGTGTTAACAAATCATTTGATTCAGTTGGATTGAATCAGAAAAATAATCTGGATTATGAGGATTTCTCTCATTTTATAACATTTCTGTTATTTCAATGTTTTGTGTTGACTTGGTTTCTAAGGATCATCTGAACTGGTTCCCATTTAATCCTGGTTCTTTAACTGCTTTGAATTCCTCTCCTTCATAATTCAATGTGAATCTCCAGTTTGCTGTATTGTAATCGATCCACCTCCCAAATCCTGCAATCATTTCCTGAATGGATTCTCTAATCTTCTCTCATCGGTTATTGTTCATAAAGTCATTTTAGTAGATGAGTCTAATTTACTTATTGATGATCCCTCTAACAACACTGCCACACAATTGATGAACACTGCAGCATCATTTCATGTAGTGCATCATGTTGTCGGCCCCACACATAACGCTGACCTTCCACATGTCTGACCTACTATCCAATCACAGATGTATCATCTTTGACAGGCTTACAGTCAGTGTTGTCTTCCCAGAGACAAACTGCTGTCACTCCCATGTCTTCTAATGACTGTGGACATTTTTAGATTTCTTCACTGGCAACATCAACAGTATCAGGTCAGAGTTCAAGTCTGTACCTCTTCAACCGCCCCAAGTCTCTCCTCCAGTTCTGTTGTTGGAGTTCAAACTCCTTCCTGCTGCCATCTCCCCCTGACTTCTCTCTATTAGAAACCAGTCCCTTTCATTTCAGCTGACTTTCAAACAGCCAGAGTCTTTGTGAGTGGGATCAACCCTCCTTACATCCCACTGTTTTAAATCAAGTTGCTCATCAGCTCCTTCAGATCTTTGATCAATTCCAACCTGGTTCCAGACAAACCACAGCACTGAAACAGCTTTCATGAAAGTTACTAACCAGATTCTTCTGCGCTGGGATAAAGACTCCATTTGAGTCCTGCTTGACTTCTCTGCAGCCTTCATACTGTTGATGGTGCTCCTCTTATTAACACAGTCAAAGGAGCTTGCAAAGAAAAGCGTCTGGACTTCTTTAAGTTACTTGAAGACGTTTCACCTCTCATCCGAGAAGCTTCTTCAGTTCTAAGGTCAAATGGTGGAGAGTCCCAGATATAAACCTAGTGGGAGTGACCCCCCACAGAGGGACAAAAGGACCCCCTGATGATCCTCTAATCGCCTGAGCCAAGGTGTGGAACTGGGTGTGGGCCCCAATCAGCCAGAGTTTCGGGTGGGTTCATTGTGACCAAAGACCACAACATCACTGTTTCACCAGCTGATAAGGGAAGATGCACCGTGGTCCTAAACACTACAGATTACCACACAAAGATCACTACTCTCCTCAGTGACAACAATACCTACGAAGCCTTAAAGCGAGACCCCACAAGCAGCTACAAAAAGAAAGTTATAGCTTGCCTTCAAGACTTTGAAAAGGACAAAATTATTGACCGCCTCACATATCACCGCCTTTACCCAGGGGATGCCATACCCTGCATCTACGGACTTCCTAAAATCCACAAGGAAGCTGTCCCACTCAGACCCATAGTCAGTAGCATAAACTCAGCCACTTATAACATTGCTAAACACCTTGCTACCATCCTTGCTCCTCTCGTGGGGAACACCCCACACCACATCAAGAACTCCACCGACTTCACCGACAAGGTCCAGAAACTTACCCTGGATCCAGATGAAACCATGGTGTCCTTTGATGTAGTCTCTCTCTTCACTTGCATACCCACCACAGAGGCCGTGGAGACTGTCAGAAAACGACTACAAGAAGACAGCTCCTTGGAGGACAGGACCAACTTCACAAGAAAGGCTCTTGGCTCTTTCAAAGGAAGAGTACCCAGCCACTGGTACAGATATGTGGACGATACCTGGGTCAAAATCAAGACACAAGAAGTGGAATCCTTCACTGCGCACATTAACGCTGTGGATAAAAACATCAAGTTCACCAGGGAAGACACAAAGGACGACTGTTTGCCTTTCCTGGACTGCGCCGTGCACATTGAAGAGAACGGCAACCTCAACATCGAAGTTTACCGGAAGCCCACACACACGGACCAGTACCTCCTCTTTGACTCCCATCACCCTCTGGAACACAAACTTGGAGTAATTAGGACCCTACACCACCGGGCAGAACAGCCTGAAGGAAAAAAGAAGGAACACACACATGTAAAGGAAGCACTCAAAACGTGCGGCTATCCTAAATGGGCGTTCTTAAAGTCAGCAAAGAGGCAAAGAAAAGAAGACCAGACACCAGCGAGGGAGGATAAGAAGGACAGACGCAACAACATTGTCATCCCCTATGTAGTCGGTGTATCAGAGGAACTCAGGAGAGTTTTCTCCAAGCACGACATCACAGTGTATTTCAGACCAAGCAACACACTCAGACAGAAACTGGTTCACCCAAAAGACAAAACTCCTAAACACAAGCTTAACAATGTGGTGTATGCTGTACAGTGCAGCGAGGAATGTCCAGACCTCTACATTGGAGAGACCAAACAGCCACTTCACAAGTGCATGGCACAACACAGAAGAGCCACCTCCACAGGACAAGACTCAGCAGTCCATCTGCATCTTAAGGATATGTTCACATTTTGGACAGAGAGGACAGATGGTTTGAAAGAGGAGTGAAAGAAGCATCTATGTTCACTGTGAGCAACCATCTTTGAATATCAAACAGATACTTCATATTAATCAACGTGTGTCCTCATCTGAGTCCCACATGCCTCAGTCCTTGGACCAGTTCTGTTCTCTTTATAAATGCTGCCCCTGTGACATCTGCTTAATGGTTTTAATGGGATCTCCTAGCACTGCTGTGCAGATGACACACACACTAATGCTTTTCTGTCGAGCCTCTCCTGCCTCAGTGAATGCTTCTCTGTCATCACTTCATGGATTTAAACTTCCTTCATCTCAAACTGAAGTTGTGCTGTTTGGCTCAGTTTCTCTGAGGAGGTCAGTCAGTACATCGTCCCCCTCACCAGTAACATCCAATCACCTGTTAAAGATCATTTTGAACCAACAGCTGCATTTTGAGCCTCACATGTCAAAGGTCAGCCAGTCTTGTTTCCTTTAGCTCAGAAATATTGCAAAGATCAAATCTTTACTGTGATTCAATCATCTGGAACTTTGAGTTCATACTTTCTCCTGCCTGATTATTGTAATTCACTTTTCACCTGCATTTCTCAGTCCTCCATAGTTGGTCTGCAGTTAGTGCAGAACTCAGCAGCAAGGCTGCAAACAAAACCTGGCCTGCAGTCTCATATCTCACCTATTCTTGCTTCTCTTCACTGGCTTACAGTGAAATTCAGAATCCTCTTTTAAATCCTGTTATGAACATATAAAGCTGTGCATGAACAGGCCCCTGCTTATATAGCAGAGCTTCTTGGACCTTATCACTGCAGCCGGCCTCTCTGATCATCTAATCAGCGTCTCCCAACTGTCCCTCGCTCTGATTTGAACACCAGAGGCCATCGTGCTTTTGAGCTTGTTGCAGCCAAACTGTGGAACAGCCTTCCTCAGACTATCAGGTCAGCTGACTGTTAACGGCTGAAACTCATTTTTACAGGTTAGCTCTCCCTCAATCTTTTCCCCTTTATTTTCCTCCATAGTTTCTAACTGTTGTGTTTCTGATGGAATGAATGTGCTGCTTTGTTTATGTGTCTGTATGTTTGCACATGTATACTTATCATCAATGTGTGGCTTTAATTCACAGTATGAAGAACTTTGTAACTCACTGTCAGCTCCATCAAAGATCACACAGACATGAACAAACACACCCACCTGTTCCTCTTTGCTGTTTATCATCACCAGATCAGCTCCTCTGGTCTTACAGTGGTTTTGACTCTCAGACCAAGTTTTCTTCTCAGTGTATTTAAAGTAAAACTTGCTTCCAAACCTCGTCCATTCTTCTGGACACCACTTCCCTTAAAGTCAAACACATGTTTTAAAGTCAGACTTTGTGTCCTGTTGTATCACATTAATCTTTGGTTCCTGTCATTTTCCCTGTAAATGCTTCATTTAAACTCAGGTTTTCTCTCTTATTCATAATGAACTGAAACTTACATTTATACAGAGAAACTGTTACACAGCATCAAACATGTAGGATTCAAAACAAAGACACAATCAGGTTATCACTGTGTAACACTGATGTTTTCTATCAGTTATTCAAACTTTATTACCTTCTATCTTCTCCTTCAGCTTCTTCACTTCTTCCTGTAACTGACTGTTGAGTCGTTTTGTCTCTGTAGAAAAAAACATGTTAAAAAATGTAAATATAAATTTTATCTGACATTAGTATTTTCTTGTTAATTTTAAAAACTTTCTTACCTTGATGTTCAGTCTGTAGCTCGTTGTAACTGTGGTTCAGTTTATTGTGTTTGAAGTGAAGTTTGTTGTTTTCACTCTTGTTCAAAGCATCTGAAATATTTCAGTGAAACCAAAATAAAATAAAATAAAATGAGTGAAACGTTGAACAGAAATAATCTTCTTCCTCTGCTTTGTCAAATATCAATAAGAGTCAGAAACTTGCAGCCATTGTTCTTTAACATGTCCTGTGGGTGGAGGTGTTAGAACTACAGGAAATCTGATGAGCTAAATACGTATCAACTGTGAACAAAAACCACTGACAAGATTCAGAATAATTGTGCTTCAGTGTGGAGGAAGAAGGTGAAGAGTCAAACAGCATTTCTACACCTGTAGTCAGAGATGTTATCTATATGCTTTGAAAGAATAGATTCGGACTCATGTGACATGTGCCTGTTCTCACTGAAAATATGTCTTTTTACATTCAGTCAAAGCTGCTCTGAGGCTTCAACACTTCCTCTTTCTGCTTATTTATAATTAATAAATGTTTCTTCCTGCAGCTTCCAGGAACTTCCTGCTTTCAGACGTCCTTTTGCAGGCGTCTCTGTTCTCACATCATAGATTTGTGATGTTTCTGCTGATCCAGCATTAAGTCTGTCACAGCTCCACCAGGAGCTAAAGGTCAGCTGAAGATCATCAACTGATTTAAAACATAGAATCAAACCACCTTAAAATCCAAACATCAGCAGCTGCTGGAAGTTTTCTCTGTGTTGTTGTTTTTGTTATTGTGGAGTCTTTACCTGATAATATAAAGAACCTCGAGGCAACTGTTGTTGTGATTTGATGTAATAAAAAAAGATTAATTGATGTATCCCAGCAGATGAATGGAGCTAACATTGGCTTGTTAGCTACCTGCTTAATACACCAAGTGAACTAACTAGTCGCACAATGACAGACGGCCACTGTCTAACATAGTGTGGCTGCACCTGCATCAGTCTGCAGCAGATGCTGCTGCCTGTCTGCTTTGTTGAGATAATCACAGAATCAGCGTGTTGAGTGAAGAGTTTGAAGGAACAACAAGAACATTCACTCCACAACACACACAAGATATGAGCCAGGAATCATGCACACAGACACACACCTGCTAATCAGTGCTAAGTAACAGACTGATGAAATACTAGAAGCTCAGTCAGCAAAACCAACGTGTTGGTCAGGCTGTACCACACAGCAGCTCATATTATTGATCAGAGAATTCCATTTAAAATGCCACCGTGCAGTTTTTATGAAGAGGAAACTATCCTTAGAGACCAAAACTCATTTGGTCCTGAATGGAAACATGTTTTTACTGCAGCAAAGGTGCTCATTTTAACATGGGAGTGTATCATGAGCATGATAATAAAACTCCTCACAGCGTGTTGTGATTCCAGCCAGAATCAGCAGATACAGAACCACCAGCTTCACTTCAACAGCTCTGAAACGGCTTCTTTTCACAGCTGGAAGCTTCTTCTGGGCTTTTATTTCTACGAAGGCAAAATGGAGAGAAAAGAATTTGTTAATTTAATTATTAAACATGTTTTAATCATAATTTGTTTCCCATTTTTTCAAGCGTATTTTATTGGTTTATCGTCAGAAAGACTTTCCACCTGCAGCCGACCTGATGATGAGCTGAACAAGTTCATTCCAGCAGTTTTGATATTTACAGGAGACTTTGTCACATGTTTGTCTTCAGGTGACTTTTACATATGTGAGAACAGAGACTCTGATTGACAGAGAAACGCTTTGATGTGACTCAGAAACAGACGAATGTGTATCAGCGTGTTTCACACAAAGACCAGATCATGAGGACAATGTTGGTTATTATAACATGAATATTATGTCATTAAAACAATATCTCCATGATTTGCTGAAATGAAAACAGAGTTGTTATTCATTGGTCTGATTTCCTGTCAGCTAAAACTAGCTGTGACAAGTGTGCTTCGAGTAGTTTCTGTGGTTATACTCACTCCACAGTGTCGAGCAACACTTCCTTGTTTCTTATATTTCTGCCTTCACCACTGATCTGTGAGATAACTCCTCCAACACTTTTCTGTCAGCTTGTTTCTACACTTACTAAAATAACACACTGATACTTTAAACTAGACACTTTTTATCATTTATTCTCTTAATAAACAGAAAACATTAAAAAATATAGAAACATATAAACCATGATAAGAGCAGAGACTGCACACCTTCACCAAAGCTTGAACTTTCCTCCACACCATGAATAAACTGAGTCTCTGGATCCAAAAGCTTTGATGGATCTGTATTAGTTTGATATTTTATTGAGAAGATGGAAACAGTCTCTCCTGATTCCTGATGCCTCAGTATTTGATACTTACCTCCGTCCTGTGTTGAAACATGGACCTGACGGTCTGTGCAGGAGTCCACATTCTCATGGAGGAGGACCAGTCCCTCCAGTCTCTCTCCTCTGTCCTCTCCTTTGCTGTATTTCACATTCATGCTCAACTCTGGATCCTCATCAATGATGGAAGACATTTTAAGATGCTCAGTTTTCAGCAGTATCAGTTTCCTGTGCAGCAGAGCCGTCACTCAGTCGCTGTGTTTCTCTGTTAACTGGAGCTTTTCTATGTGAAGCTGATTCTGATTCTGCAGTAAATCATAAGTAAACGTTGGTCCTCTGTATTCTGATGCTGCTGTCGCTTCGCTGTCTCTGTCTCTCTGTGAGCTGCTTTCAACAGGAGGTACAGACGTCATGACAGGAAAAGCTAAACCACATTTTGTTCATAGTTAGAATTAAAACTGATAACACAAAGTCCAGATAAACAGAATCAACTTTCTGGGTTTATTCAACAAATTAAACTAAATTTCCTTCAAAATAAAATGTTTGCATTTTATTTTATTTATTTATTCATTCATGACTTGAGTTTATGAACTCTACTTTTTCACAGATATTTCTTTGTTGTTGTTTTTTGGACAGAGACCATTGAAACAGTAAAGAAAGTGGAGAGAGAGGGGCTGAGCTGCAGCACAGAGCCTGGGCTGAACATGAACCTGAGCCTCTGCAGTACTTTTTACTGCTGCTAGTCTTTCTGTCCTGACAGATGTGATGATCTGATCTGTGACTAAATAAGAACACAGACGTGTTTATATGACAGCCGAGTCACATGATGGAACAAATTTATAGGACAAAATGATAAAAGTGCATCTGAACGGTTTCTGAAAATATTTTTCTTATCTGATATGAAACTCACGAATACGTTGTGCAACATGTAATGTGCCACGCATCCTCGTGTCCTCATTTGACATCATCAGATGTTACAGCCGAGATAAAATGGAGGGAGAGAGGTTGACAGCGAGTCTTGAGATGTGAGAGATTTGTCACGTTTAGTGTGTTTGGAGTGTGTAGTGTTGGGCAAGTTCCTATGAAAAAGTAATTAATTATAGTAACTAGTTACTTCTTCAAAAAAGTAACTGAGTTACTAGATTCTAAAAGTAATTAATTACTTCAGAAGTAACTTTTGTGTTACTTTAAAAAAATGTTTAACTCTCTGGGGTCCAGGGTACAGGGAGTGCAGAATTATTAGGCAAATGAGTATTTTGTCCACATCATCCTCTTCATGCATGTTGTCTTACTCCAAGCTGTATAGGCTCGAAAGCCTACTACCAATTAAGCATATTAGGTGATGTACCCGTCATAATCACAAACAGAGAGCAACAGAATTATCATAAATCCAGTAACTCCAAAAACATTAATAACCTCCGGCCTCTTCAAAAATATCAACATCCATTCAACTCTATTGTCAAAAATCCACCAGTCTCAATCAGTATGGCACTTTTAAATGTTCGCTCTCTGTCGAACAAGTCTTTTATTATTAATGATTTAATTTTAGATAATAAACTTGCCTGTTTATTTTTAACTGAAACATGGCTGGGCTCGGATGCACCAGTTGTTCTCACTGAGGCCTCCCCACCAAATTTTAATTTCTCTTTTTCTATTAGAAGTGGTAAGAGAGGTGGTGGGACTGCATCTTTAGCCAACAACACACTCACCTCCAAACAAATTTTATTTGATCATTTTACCACTTTTGAATTCCATGCTATTGTTTTCAGCAGCCCTCCAGTTTTATCTGTCACAGTTTATAGACCACCTAAAGACAGCGCTGCTTTTATCAAGGAATTCTCAGAATTTTTAACAAACATACATTCAAAATATAATATGATAATTTTAACCGGTGATTTTAACCTGCACATAGATAATCCTTCTGACCCTGCAACAAAAGAATTCTTAAACATTCTTCACTGTTTGGATTTTATCCAGCACGTCACGCAGCCGACTCACAACAGAGGACACACTCTGGACCTGGTCATCACCCATGGGCTGTCCACCAGCGTGTCCTCTGTTGTTGACTTGGCTGTCTCTGACCACTACTGTGTGTTTTTTAACATCACCAGTTTTATTCAGCGGGAGACCTCAGTGCGAACTGTGAGGAGGCGCTATCTAACCTCTGAAGTGGCTGCAAATCTTACCAGGGTTTTAGTCAAATGCCCCCCTGTGATTTTACCTGCACCCTGCGATTTGATTTTTAGTTATTTCAACAGCAAACTGAAGAAAAGCCTTGACTCCGTTGCTCCACTCACCACCAAAAAGATTAACGTAAAACATGCATCACCCTGGAGAAACGAAGAAGTCAAAACACTCAAAAGAAATTGCAGGGCAGCAGAAAGGAGATGGAGGAAAAATAAAAATACTATCAACCATCAAATATTTTCCGAGCAACTTAAAATGTACAATAATACATTAAGGAAGTCAAGAAATTCATACTTCGCCAAAATAATCAGTATTAACAAAAATAA
>NC_137944.1:34425190-34632690 GCF_963969265.1 Rhamphochromis sp. 'chilingali'
TACACTGGGATGTCATGCTTGGAGAAAACTCTCCTGAGTTTCTCTGATACACCGGCTACATAGGGGATGACAATGTTGTTGCGTCTGTCCTTCTTATCCTCCCTCGCTGGTGTCTGGTCTTCTTTTCTTTGCCTCTTTGCTGACTTTAAGAACGCCCATTTAGGATAGCCGCACGTTTTGAGTGCTTCCTTTACATGTGTGTGTTCCTTCTTTTTTCCTTCAGGCTGTTCTGCCCGGTGGTGTAGGGTCCTGATTACTCCAAGTTTGTGTTCCAGAGGGTGATGGGAGTCAAAGAGGAGGTACTGGTCCGTGTGTGTGGGCTTCCGGTAAACTTCGATGTTGAGGTTGCCGTTCTCTTCAATGTGCACGGCGCAGTCCAGGAAAGGCAAACAGTCGTCCTTTGTGTCTTCCCTGGTGAACTTGATGTTTTTATCCACAGCGTTAATGTGCGCAGTGAAGGATTCCACTTCTTGTGTCTTGATTTTGACCCAGGTGTCGTCCACATATCTGTACCAGTGGCTGGGTACTCTTCCTTTGAAAGAGCCAAGAGCCTTCCTTTCCACTTCCTCCATGTAAAGGTTGGCTACAATGTGATGCCAGAGTCAGCCTCACACCAAAGATGACCCTCAGAGCGGGCCGTACAGTTTTATACTACAAGAGGAACATGTATTATTATGACTATGTTCTTCCAGAAGCGGCGTGGCAGTCTGCTACAACTCCTCATTCACTCCACGTCTGCTGCTCCCTCGACCTCCTATCTGCTTCTTTTCCTGGAATCAGAGACACAAGGACACAAAAACACACCCTGCGTAGCCTTGGTTATCTAATGTTGTTATTTATTGTTCTTCTACTGATTCTAAGGTCTGGTTCAGGATACCTAGTTTGGACTCTCTGACCCAGTGTCACAGCTGGTGCAGCTATCGTGTGGTGGCGTGAATGGGGACCCGAGTTGCAGACAGTGGTGGAGATGCGAGTGAGGTTTATTTACAGTGCTCAGTAACAAAAGTGAGGGCAGAACTGAATAAAACCCTAAACTGGGGAGAACTAAAAATAACAAAACACAAAACTGTAACTCACAAGGTCACAATCAGGGAAACACATAAGGAGGTGAGCTGGGAACAAAGAGCAGGCTGTGGAGCAGAAAGCCGCAGAACAACAGAGTAACACAGACGAACCGATGAGGAACACAGGCAGGCACACACTATATATACAAACACAAGGTAATCAGGTAATGACACACAGGAGGGGAGCACAGCTGAACCTAATTCACAAGACGACAGGAAGACACAAGCTGACACAGTGATAACAGACACAGACCTTCAAAGTAAAACAGGAAATTCACAAAGACAAGCTCAGGGACACGAACAGAGCACAGGAGGGAGAACACTAAAGCACTAACCACACGAACCAAACCCTAAGAACTAATACAAAATAAGAATGAACACAACACATAAGATGACACCAAAATGAACACAAAACGCTGGGTCAACGACCAGGACCATGACACCCAGAGACTTACAGAAAACCATTTTCATGTGTATGTAAGCGTTGCTGCAAAGTCCCCGTGCACTCTGTGTCTCTAAGCTTTCGACCTTCGAAAGACAGAGTGCCAACTCATATGAGCACATTTGCATTGTGTATAATAAAATAATTAAAACAGCTGCATTCAATTTTCAACCCTAATAAACTAACTCCAGATTTCCCTCAGTAATCCTGATTCATGTTGTCACAGTTCACCTGGTGAAGAGCACATTCCCAAAGGATTCTTTTTTCCCAGAGCATTTTAGCATGACACTCTTTGATTACCTCTCCATCACAGATATTTGTTTTTATCACAAAGCTGCTCTTGACAGTCCTGATAGATTTGAAACCATATTGGAAAAGATTTGTGAGAGCTGTTGTAAAAACTTTATCCCACCTTAATAGATCCATCACTAATGCACTGAACTCTTTAGTAAGAATTGGGAGCTCCCCCCCAAAACTGTGTCCTGTTTTCCAATCAGCTGTTTGTGTATAAAGTGCTGTCTCTTTGAGACATCTGTTATGTTCCCTGTATGTCCCTCTGTGAGCTCCAGCTCGCTCTTGTTCATTATATATCTGGATGTTAAAGACTTCTTTTTATTCTGAGTCCTGCGTTCGAGTCCTTCCCTCTCTTCCACACCTCGACCTGACAGTTATGTCTTAGACTGGATGTCAAATAGAAGTGAAGCTGAAACATTTTGTGACTAAAAATAATATGAGACCATTTTTAGATGTTTAGGCCTCTAAATATAAATATAACTTCCATAGTTCAATGTGTTTAAATATGTGGATTTGCAAACTTTTTGTTTAATATTAATATTTTATATCATCATGAAATGTCACCACAGGGGGCAGCATAGAGCCAGAGAGTGTTAGTGTAGCTGTTCAGCCCTATAGTAAGAAACAAGAAGACTGATGAAGGAAAACACACAGGTTTGTATGAAGTCACACTAACTAACCAGCAGTAACCCACCTTTGATCAAACTGCTTTTATACAAATGATGTGAGGATGTAAAAGGAGCGTTTTGATTATTTATGAATGTATTGATTTAATATGACAATAATGGGGGTGGGGCCACCAGACCTGTCAACACTGGCTGAGTAACAAAAATATGAACACCAGACGAGAGTTAAACATTTTCATCATTTTCTTCCTGTGACTGAAAATCTCTTTGATTATCTCTGATATCGTCTGTACTGTCGTAGATGTGCATGTCCTCTTACACTCTGATGCCTCTTCCTTCACCTTTCTGCTCAGATAGCTGAGTCACAGCTGTGCTTTACTAACAGTTACTGCTCTGTGTTCACTGTGCTTGGATAATTATTTTCTAGTTCCTGATTTTATTTTTTTTGTCTCCTCAGTCTGTCATGTCCTCATGTCTGTTTATCCACAGTTAAAGTGTCAAGTTCACATATTGCCATCTGAGTCTCAGTGTGTTTTTGTTACTTCCTGTTTTACTTTGATAATCTCCCATTTTGTGTGCGTTATATTGGTGTTCATGTCTCATCAGATTCTGTTCAGCTGTGTTCCCCAGGTGTGTCCACTCTGCACTAATCTCCTCCTGAGTAAATATTGTCTGTCTCCCTCTGGTCTCTGTCATGTTGTCCCATCAAGCTGTGTTCCTGTGAATTTCATGGGTTCTGTGTCCTCCCAGTTGTTTCCCAGTTTCTTAGTTTCTAGTTTAATGTGTTGCCTGAGGTTTTGTTAGTGGTGCCAAGATGAAGCTTCATGAAGCACTGAAGCTTTCCATCCAACTGGCCACTTATGAGCCGACGCTTCATGACGTGTCACTTGCTCTACTGTGCCATCAAGTGGACAATAAATGTAAAACAGGCAAAGACATTATAATGACATAACTTTGGTGTGAAGCTTTGAATAGAACGAATAGAATAGAATAGAATAAATAGAATAGAAAGAATAGAATTAGTGAATAATGTTTGTGATGGCAGTACATAAATTCCAAATATAATCTTAATCTGTCTTTATGATCTTTATGATACAACATGTAATTTATTTTTATATCATAATAACCTTTTATTTTTATTTAATAAAATCTTTTCCACTGTGTTTTGCTTCAGTCAGTTTCTCTTTTTTTGAGATGATTTCACCTGATTTAGAAAAAACCCTTTCACAGCTCACAGATGAAGCAGGTGTAGCCGAAGAAGCAACAGCAAGTTTATACAAGTTGGGATGAACATTTTCAGTCCTGCCCAGTACTCGTGGGGATTCTTCAGTCTTCCACTGTTTGGTTCACTCAGGTATGTTTGGACCTGCACTGTTGTGTCTGTAATAAAATTTTGAGTCCTCGTCTGCAGGACTGTGGTGTCCAAACTAGGCCTGAAAAACCAAAACCCCTGCACCACTTTTATATTTCATGATTATAATTAAAACAAAACACAACATGCAGAGAAACAGAATCAACTTTCTGGGTTTGTCCAAAGTTTATTTAACAAATTATACAGCATGTATTAATGTTATATTTTTATTTATTCATACATGATTTGAGTTTATGAACTCTACTACTCCCATAGTTATTTCTTCAGTGTTGTTTTTGGACAGAGACCATTGAAACAGTACAGAAAGTGGGGAGAGAGGGGCTGAGCTGCAGCACAGAGCCTGGGCTGAACACAAACCTGAGACTCTGCAGTACTTTTTACTGCTGCTAGTGTTTCTGTCCTGACAGATGTGATGATATCATCTGTGCTCTGTGATGTGCTGGTGCATGAAAATGTTTGCAGACTTTAGATTGGTCACTGAAAATATAAGACGTGCTGTGGTCGTTATTCTAAATGTGTTCAGAAATGTGGGAAACGATTGAAATACCCTGAAATATCTAAAGATTCAAAGTTCTAACATGGAAGTATTTCAGGCACCAGTGTTCCACTAAAAAAGTCGGGACAGCAGCTTCATCTAAAATGCAGCGTGGTCTTTCAGTCTGATCCCCCCATGTTTGTATGTCAATTTTTTCTGTTATTTGAGACGTCTGTTGATAAACTGATGGGGAGACTGTGCAAGTAAAGCCTTGTTTTGAGTACATTTTCCTCACCAGTTTCCACTTTAGGCACTGAAAACACATATTAGACACCAGCTATTTATTTTGTGATTTATATAAATATATTTCATATAAACAGTCAACATGCAGTAAAAGAAATATCTAAATATGTATTTGTATGTATTATTTCCCATCCACGAGTCTGAAAATAATAATGCTGCTCTATGTTCACTGCATCTCAGCACCTGTTTGTATCACTTCTGCTGATGCTGCAGACCGCTGTGTCTATTTTATATTTGAATTGGCCTTTTATATTTTCTTCTACTGTTTCTATTTTGTCTTATTTCTGTTTAAGAAAGACATGGTACAGAGAGGGGGGAG
The DNA here is from genome assembly GCF_963969265.1 of Rhamphochromis sp. 'chilingali'. Classification (NCBI taxonomy): domain Eukaryota; kingdom Metazoa; phylum Chordata; class Actinopteri; order Cichliformes; family Cichlidae; genus Rhamphochromis; species Rhamphochromis sp. 'chilingali'. The sequence continues at coordinate 34,430,086 of NC_137944.1, forward strand.
CTGCCTGTAGCTGTCTGTGGTGCTGAAGCTTTCAAACATTTCATACCAACACTGACTACAACTGTGACCACAGGGGGCAGCATAGAGCCAGAGAGTGTTAGTGTAGCTGTTCAGCCCTATAGTAAGAAACAAGAAGACAGATGAAGGAAAAGCTTCTTCCACTGGTGTAACACACAGGTTTGTATGAAGTCACACTAACTAACCAGCAGTAACCCACATTTGATATTTTTTGCTGAACTTTTAGAAACAAGACATTTACTGTAGTTTTAGGACCAACAGACTGATGAATAAACCAAGTAAAGACAAGCTGCACTTTGACTTTTATTAGAACAATTTGCTGGAACTACAGAGTAATGAAGTACTTCAAGGTTTTGTGTGGATGACTTCCAACCTTACTGTACAGCACAGAGCACAGAGGGACAATATATGTAATCAATATATGATGCAGAATGAACAAGTAAAGACTGTAAGCTGAGTCTGAGGCTCATGCAGGACATTTCATAGTGAGGTGTCTTTGGTTGGATTATTCAAACATTTACATCAAAGCACCAAACTCATCTCTCACAGATGAAGGTCGTTGAATAAGAATAATATGACAGTCTCCATCTCCCATCATCGTCACAGCAGACTCCATAGTAACCAGAATAAGGATCTGACCATCCTGTTCCCCAGAACCTGTCAGAGAGATCAAATCTGATATGAAACTGGACTAAACTCATAACTATTGTCACATTCATATAAATATGCGTCTCTTTTGGAATATTTCCAATATTTGCTGTATTTCTTTCCCAGGTTTCTCGCCCACTTTCCCTCCTTTAGACTTTTCTCTGAGAATCATCATGCACACTAAAACAGCTTTCAAGCTTTGATGAATATGAAATCTTCCTGCTGTAAAAATGGAGAATAAAAAGAAGTCAGAGCTGACTTTCTGCTGTTTGAAACTGTTTTGTCAGCTGTTTACAGACATCACTTTGAAATGTGTGTCTATCAGGTCATATTTACTGAAGCTTCTTCCTTCATATGTTCTGAAGTTTTACAAACACCAAAGAAGAAGAGACAGGAATTCTCTGAAACACTTTTTGTTCTGTGAGAAAAGAAACATTACAGCACAAAAACATGAAGACAAATTGAACAAAGTGAAATGTGTCGGTCGCTGCTTTGAACATGTTTCAATCCTGATTCCTTCAAACTGACTTGTTGTAACTGAACGTCATCACAGACTGCAGATGAAGAGAGTTCAAGCACAGCTGTTCATTCAAAGGAGGATTTCTGCTTTTCTTTACATTCAGTTTGTGGGGCTGTTGGAAAATAGCTCAGCTCATGTATTGCTGATCTATCTTCCAAAACATCAGTGTTTCACTTCTAAATAATAACTCTGGAATAGAAACAAACTAATGTCTCACCTTTCTGTCAGCGCTGATCCGTCCACCCATTCCCATTTAGATCTTCCTGATGTCTGGTTGGCTCTCAGACCAATCCAAGAGTATCCTCTGAAATTACTGACAAATTCCTGTTTGAGAAGAGACACAAATATTGTCTCCAGTCATAATTCAGCACTTCTGTTGTAGTGACATCATCTTGTGAACATGTCTGAAGGAAGAATAACTGTGATGAAACTTTTCTTCCATTGTGCAGAAATCAGAAAGAGCCAAAGAATCGATGAATATCAGCTCCTCCTGTAGCTCAGTCAGTGTTGCAGTGGAATCAGTGTTAACAAATCATTTGATTCAGTTGGATTGAATCAGAAAAATAATCTGGATTATGAGGATTTCTCTCATTTTATAACATTTCTGTGTAAATTAAATGTTTGTCAAATGTGTAAAAACTTTACGTTTGAATGTGTCTGCAACAAAAAAGGAGAATCCAAGAAATCCATCAGAGTGGAGACAGGAAGCAGGTCACAGACTGACAGCAGGTCAAAGACACAAGTAACAGATGACTGTCAGCTCCATCAAAGATCACACAGACATGAACAAACACACCCACCTGTTCCTCTTTGCTGTTTATCATCACCAGATCAGCTCCTTTATCCTGACAGGCTCTCCTGCTGTCAGACCAAGTTTCACTCTCAGTGGATTTAAAGTAACAGCTGCTTCCAAATCTCATCCATCGATCAGGACACTTCTCTTAAAGTCAAACACATGTTTTAAAGTCAGACTTTGTGTCCTGTTGTATCACATGAATCTTTGGTTCCTGTCATTTTCCCTGTAAATGCTTCATTTAAACTCAGGTTTTCTCTCTTATTCATAATGAACTGAAACTTACATTTATACAGAGAAACTGTTACACAGCATCAAACATGTAGGATTCAAAACAAAGACACAATCAGGTTATCACTGTGTAACACTGATGTTTTCTATCAGTTATTCAAACTTTATTACCTTCTATCTTCTCCTTCAGCTTCTTCACTTCTTCCTGTAACTGACTGTTGAGTCGTTTTGTTTCTGTAGAAAAAAACATGTTAAAAAATGTAAATATAAATTTTATCTGACATTAGTATTTTCTTGTTAATTTTAAATACTTTCTTACCTTGATGTTCAGTCTGTAGCTCGTTGTAACTGTGGTTCAGTTTATTGTGTTTGAAGTGAAGTTTGTTGTTTTCACTCTTGTTCAAAGCATCTGAAATATTTCAGTGAAACCAAAATAAAATAAAATAAAATGAGTGAAACGTTGAACAGAAATAATCTTCTTCCTCTGCTTTGTCAAATATCAATAAGAGTCAGAAACTTGCAGCCATTGCTCTTTAACATGTCCTGTGGGTGGAGGTGTTAGAACTACAGGAAATCTGATGAGCTAAATACGTATCAACTGTGAACAAAAACCACTGACAAGATTCAGAATAATTGTGCTTCAGTGTGGAGGAAGAAGGTGAAGAGTCAAACAGCATTTCTACACCTGTAGTCAGAGATGTTATCTATATGCTTTGAAAGAATAGATTCGGACTCATGTGACATGTGCCTGTTCTCACTGAAAATATGTCTTTTTACATTCAGTCAAAGCTGCTCTGAGGCTTCAACACTTCCTCTTTCTGCTTATTTATAATTAATAAATGTTTCTTCCTGCAGCTTCCAGGAACTTCCTGCTTTCAGACGTCCTTTTGCAGGCGTCTCTGTTCTCACATCATAGATTTGTGATGTTTCTGCTGATCCAGCATTAAGTCTGTCACAGCTCCACCAGGAGCTAAAGGTCAGCTGAAGATCATCAACTGATTTAAAACATAGAATCAAACCACCTTAAAATCCAAACATCAGCAGCTGCTGGAAGTTTTCTCTGTGTTGTTGTTTTTGTTATTGTGGAGTCTTTACCTGATAATATAAAGAACCTCGAGGCAACTGTTGTTGTGATTTGATGTAATAAAAAAAGATTCATTGATGTATCCCAGCAGATGAATGGAGCTAACATTGGCTTGTTAGCTACCTGCTTAATGCACCAAGTGAACTAACTAGTCGCACAATGACAGACGGCCACTGTCTAACATAGTGTGGCTGCACCTGCATCAGTCTGCAGCAGATGCTGCTGCCTGTCTGCTTTGTTGAGATAATCACAGAATCAGCGTGTTGAGTGAAGAGTTTGAAGGAACAACAAGAACATTCACTCCACAACACACACAAGATATGAGCCAGGAATCATGCACACAGACACACACCTGCTAATCAGTGCTAAGTAACAGACTCATGAAATACTAGAAGCTCAGTCAGCAAAACCAACGTGTTGGTCAGGCTGTACCACACAGCAGCTCATATTATTGATCAGAGAATTCCATTTAAAATGCCACCGTGCAGTTTTTATGAAGAGCAAACTATCCTTAGAGACCAAAACTCATTTGGTCCTGAATGGAAACATGTTTTTACTGCAGCAAAGGTGCTCATTTTAACATGGGAGTCTGTGGGGACTGACTCGCTTTCAGCATCAGCCTCCAGTGGTCATTAAAGGAACTGCAGTGTTTGCTGCTTCTGTGTTGGCTTCATGTACTTCCTGTATTTGCTGTGGCAGAAGGACACGTTCTGGTTGTGAAGCTGCATGTTTGTTGGCTGCTGGGATTCAGTATCAGTCATACATTCATTTGCAGGAGAAGTTCAGAGGTTGTATCTTATCTTACAGCATATGGACAGGATGATGATCCCAGCTAACATCAGGAGGCACAGCACTCTTAGACCCAGTGTAGCACATCTGAAAGAGCCCTTCAGGACTGAAGGAGGATTCAGAGTCTGTGGTCCTGTTAGAAAGCAGTGTGGATGTTGGTTTGTGCTTATTTCCTGTGTGATTAACAGACCTGTGGTTGTGGTTGTATCAGCTTAACGTCAAAAAAGGGCCGGTTGCCAAAAAACAAAGGAAATATAACATCTGCGCTGTGACTGAAAGAAGTTCCTGTTAATCAATAAGTGACGTACAAACTATTGTGGTACAGAATTTAAATTAAAAAGGTTCATACAGCAAATGGAGAAACAGATGTTTGGTGGGCTGCAGTAATTTGGCTTTAAAAGCTGACTGTAACAAACTGGAAGTACATTTAGATTCATAATTGACTTACCTCCTTCCTGTGACTGAAAATGATCATAACTATCTCTGATCTCATCTGTACTCTCGTAGATATCCACCTCCCTCTGCTCCCACTCTGCTCCGTCCTCCTTTCTGCTGTATCTCACCTTCTTTGATAGATCTGGTTTGGCATAAATATCTGAGGACATCGTGAGAGGACGGAGACGCTGAGCAGGAGTTTAAACTGTACTCTAACAGTTCTGCAGTACTGACCCTGGAAGATATCGAGCTGTTTTATTCTTGTCCAGCCTTCTGTCTGCTTTCAGGCAGGAAGAAGCTTTGAGGAAGTGGCAGCGTGTAAGGAAACACAGACCGTGTGATTAATTTGCATAAAAATGTCTTAACTGCATTTTGTGTTTCTCTTAACTACAGATAAACCTCTGTGTTGTACAATATGTGTACTTTGTTGAGCTTTTGACTGAGTTTGCATAAAGCAGAAAATGTATAAACTCTTCTTTTTCTAAAGACGTTGAACGTTCACACATAAAAGCACAAACACAGTCACACCTCAGTGTCACAGTTGGTTCGACCCAGGAAATGTTATTTTGTCAGTTACAGTTTGTTTTCTTGCTGTTGCCTTATAGAGAAACAAACTGTAGAACTGTTGAGGTTCATCCAGTCGATGTGGAAAGTTTGAACCACGTCTCAAACACTCTTTAAATGAACAACAATTAAATTTAGCTTCACTGCTGACCGAAGATTTTAAAAAGAACAAGATGTTTGTGTTCATTCATTTGTGTTTTTCCCTTTTTAGGTCACTCTGTAACTTTTCCTTTCAATTCTACATTTTGCACTTTCAGGAAAACTGATGCAGTTCATTTTTTGTGTTCTTTGATTTGATTTTCAAAGGAATACAGAAGTACTTGTGTGAAAAAGTGTCCAACATAAGGAGGAAAAGTTTTTTGAAATTACAGTGCACTTAAATGTTGCACATCTTACTGTGAGGTCACCAGGAAATACTCCTTGTTGTTGGGCCGTCCTGGTTAACACACCTCTGCAACATTACATGAGAGTCGGGCACTCGGCCTCTGGATTTGTAAATCTGGGCTGGTGGGTTCAAACACTCCTCAGCCTCCCTGAGAAGGTTTATGTCAGAATATTGAAGGAGAAACTCCATCCAATTGTGAAATCTCAAATTCAGAGCAACAATGTGGTTTCCATCCTGGTCATGCAGCACTGGACGAGCTCTTCATTCACTCCAGGATGTGTGGGAGTGATGTCGTCCAGCTTACTGTAGGTTGGTTGAAGTTGAGTGTGAAGTAGTTGGGATGACATTTAGCACCTTCAATTCTGAGGTTCTCAGCTGGAAAAGGGTGTTGTGCCTGTTTAAGGCTGGAAATGAGTTTCTTCCAAGTAAAGAAGTTAATGAATCCTTGAATTTTGTTCTCGAGTGAGAAAAGAAAGCAGCAGGATGTTAGAAGCCAGATTGGTGCAGTGATCCTGTCTGTTGGGGTGAAGAGAGAGCTGAGCATGAAAGTGCTGCTGATTTATCAGATGAGCTACATTCTTACCTTCACCTCAGTAATGAACACAAGCTGTGAGTACTGACTGAAAGAGTGAGATACAAGGGGTGGAAACAAGCTTCTACCTAAAGGTGTCTGTGGGCTCAGAGCTGGAGCTCCTCCACACTGAAAGCACCTGACTAGGATTACACCTGTGTGCTACTTAGGTGTTGGAGGTTTGTCCAACTGGAGGACACACGTTGTCTTAATCATTCAATTCAGTTTTACTTCTACAGCTCCAAATCACAGCAACAGCCTCAAGGTGCTTTATGTTGTGAGGTCGACCCTACAATAACATTACAGTAACACGTTTGCTGTTTGTGTGTTTTCCAGTGAAGTAGGAGAAACTCTGCAGTGTGGGAACAGGAACTAAACACAATCAGGTCTGCAGCATCAAATCATTTCACTTCCAATGTTCAAAATCAAACATCTAACATATTGGAATCAAATTCCTCACAGCGTGTCATGATTCCCACCACAATCAGCAGATACAGCACTCCCAGGTTCACTTCAAAAGCTCTGAACCAGCTTCTTCTCACAGCTGGAAGCTTCTTCTCGGTGTGAACATCTACAAAGATAAAACAAAAAGTCCATTTATGAAGCACTAATGAGAGACTTTGGAGCTTTTTATTAATCCTCACTGTAGGAATGATCCCAGTAGAAAGTAAATCAGATTTACCAAACAAATTAGTCGAGTTTGTTAAAAAGTTACAGGAACTCAAACAAGGACAAAGTAACATTAGTCCATTCCAGCTGTTGTGATCGGTCGGTGCATTTCTGGCCACTTCTTGGTCGCAGCTTTTGAATAGATCAGTGAGAGAAAAACAATCCTCCTCTCAATATAAGGACTAAATGAGCAAAACTATCCTGATGGACGTGAGGGAACGTAGAAAGAAGTGTAGAAACCTGAGGGACAAATATGGAGGAGAGTCCCAGAATATTAGTTTGTATGATGATCATCTGCACGCGGGTCAGAGCTGTGAGGAAAGTGTAATGCTGAGGAACAACCATGAACTGTGGAAACTTTAAAGCTGATTTATAACAGAGTGGTGCTGGGTGTGTGTTACTCTGTGTTTGTGCTTCAGTTACACTCAGTTAGCTTTCTGCTAGCTGTTTCCATCAGTTTGCTTCTCTCCTCTCTACACTCACTCATACTGCATTTTGATGCAGCTGAACTCACAATGAATCTGCATCTTTCTGTTCCTGTTGTCAGACCACAGAACAACTATGACCTACTGATTTAAACGTGCTGCATTAACTGCAGGGGGAAGCTGCTAACACACTGCAGCTGCATACCAAGCTGCTGCTCTGCACCTCTGAAAGATGCATTTTTGGAAGCACAACATTGTCGGACAAACTCGACATTCACATATGTTTAAAACAATGACTGTGTGGACAATCTGGCTGTATTTACAGTCATGTTATCACTTGGAGAGGAAGCAGAAAGAGCTGTGCTGCTCCTATTGGCTGCTTCTCTCTGCCACTCACAGACCTCTTCCTGAAAGCAGAGCAGCAGCTGAACCAGTTGGACTTGAAGCCACAGACACTGAAACAGTCAGACGGTTAGAAACGGAGCTCCTAACTGGGAGTAAACAGGCCCAGTGCAACAAATGATCTGTGTGCCAGTTTGGACTGGAAACATATTCTGGGCACATGTGACACGAACACTAATATGTCTTAAAGTGGTCGGATATCAGAGCTTTAAAAGACACTGAACAACACTTTCATCACCAACATTTTCTTTGGTTTGGTCACTTTGATGATTTCCTGCTTACCAGCTTCTTGTAGGCCAACGTCAGGGTGCTGCTCTCCACCATCTAACACCTCCACCTCACTTTGCTCTCTCACTCCTCCATCCTCTTGGGACCCTCTGCTGTATTTCACCCTGAAATCTTCAACACTTTGAATTTCTGTAGACATTTTGAGCTGAAAGATCTTTGAGCAGCTTCACCGTCTGTCTGTGTCTTTAAGTCCGACAGCTTTGAAGAGAAAACAAAGAGGAAGTAAAACAGGACGAGTCACAGTTCTTCTGACACGTCAGGAGGCATCAAACTGTCAGTTATGTACAAATGAAAACAACATTCAACAAGATCTGAAGTTCAGTTACAAGAATGTAAAACACTGGAAGAAGTTTTGTTTTTAATATTTTCTATCACAGAGATAATAAGCTTTAACTCAGCAGCTGCAGTATGTTTGTAATAACACGGCTTTGTTAGACGCTGCCTTCTACAAACTGTAAGTACATCGAAGCAGCAGAGAGAAGAAGTGTTTGTGACACAGGAAATATGTCAGAGTGAACTATTTATTCATCTTTATTTTTACCAGCACAGAAACTAACAGGGCAGCGTGGTGCTGCAGTGGTGAGCACCATCACTTCTCAGAAAGAGAGTTCCTGTTTTGGGTGGAGTCTTTCTGTGTGGAGGCTCATGGTCCTGGTCTGTGAGCCAGCGTTTGTGTTTGACGTCTGATTCTGGTTCATTTCATGTTCTGAGGTGAAGTTTTGGTCATGATTGTTGTGTCTCTGTTTGTGTCCCAGGTCTTAGTTTGTTATCTAGCCTCAGGTTTTCTGTTATCATCCCTCCTCTGTGTCCCCGCCCTCTTCCTGTGTTAGTATCTCTCTGTGAAGTCAGTCTTGTCTCCATGCTGATTGGCCTGTTCCCCAGTCGTGTCTCTGTTTCTCTCCCTCCCTCTGTTCCCTGTGTTCAGTCAGTCTGTGTCTCAGTGTGTGTTTCTGCTGTTTCCTGTTTTACTCTGACAGTCTCTCGTCCTGTGTGCATCTTGTTTAGTTTTGCTTCCTGGTCTCGTTAGTTTGATTATGTTCAGCTTTGTTCCCACCTGTGATCTGTTCCCTTGTGTTTCTTCTCACAGCCTCCTTCATTCCCTCCAGCTGTGTGTTCGTCTGTTTAGTATTTCTTGGTCTAGTTATGGTGTTTTTGTAGTCAGTAATAAATTGTCTTTAAGTTTGGTTTCTGTCTCCGACTCCCACATTTTATCTGCTATCCTGCCTTGCCTCACACGGCGGTACATGACAGGAGATCTCGAGCACTAAAATAAAGCAGCAGACTCCGACCTACAAGTGGCAGCAAGTAGCCGTTTCCTTTCTTGAGGAAAAGCTGAAGTGGAAGCGTTGGCTCACCCCTGGTAGGAGCACATTTTCAGTGGTACTCACCGGGCTCTAAGGGGTCCTCAAAGACGCCGTGTTCGTCCACCTGCTGCCCCGCCTGCACCTGATGCTCTGCAGCTGAAAGTGGGCATCATCCACCCATCTCTGGTTGCTCACGGTTGTTGATCAGCCTCTCCGCTGCCCGCTCATTGGCCTGCCTCCTCATGAGCTCTTCCACCTCGATCCTCAAAGAGTTTCCTGTCTGGGGCCATCAGAGGCTCAATTATCCGGTTTCCCTTTTTCCTTCACCAAGAAGAAAAAAGTGCAGATTTCCTTCTCACGTGGAGCAACAACCTATCACCAGCTGCCGACTCCACCTGGATGATGCCGTTTTGCTCGCCGGAGATTTTACGGGCCGGCTCATCACAGGCTCTTCAGCTGGAATGATGTTGCATCAGCAGCTCCAAACTCTCCTGTTTCCTCAGGCCGGAGGAGACGACGCTCCTACTATCCTCCCTCTGTGAGTAAAACTGACGATTAGACTCTGCTCTTTGTTCCCACCTGTGGTCTGTTCCCTTATTGTTTGTATTCATTGTCTGCATTCCCTTGTGTTGCTTGTTGTTGGGTCTGAACATACGACCCTGCTGGATTCAGACCACGAGAGACTGCAAACAGAACACAAGAGCCACTGGTACGGTTTGCTTGCAAGGGGAGATTGCCTCCCAGAACTGACACAAGCTCCCTGTAGCCAACTCCAAACTCCCCTCGCAGCCTTTTATTCAGAGAACACACACTGTGAATGTGTTTGTATATGTGTGTGTGTGTGTCTGTATACGTGACTTCCTGCTACACAACATATGTTTACAACCGTTTAACAACATCCCTATTCATAAAAGGGTCATCTCCCCCCACCCTGTATATGGCTTAACCCCCTTAATGGTCCACCATATACAAGCATAGGTGAGCCCATGAAGGGCAGGAAGTGGACGTTCCCGAGCAAATAAGGAAACCAGAATCTTTACCTGGAATGTGCCTGCAGTTGAACACTATAGCTGTAGCCTCCCCCACCATCCTACATGCAGGGAGGAGAACAGAAACAAGAATATCTTCAATCATGCAGTTTAAACAAGGTTCACAATTCGAAGCACAACAATGACAATTTTTAACAAAGTCACTCCAACACTTGTCATGATCTCCCTCATCCCTCCAGCTGAGTGTTCTAGTTAGTGTTTCCTGGTTTACTTGTGGTGCTTTTGTAATCAAGAACACCATAACTAGCGCAGCAGCCAGACCCTGAACTTCAGCAGGTAACTGATGAGCAGTCAGGCTGCAGCCTCCGTCTCCACCTGTTCATGCTTCTATGATAGAATCACTGGATAGACCAAGAACAAGCTGGAGAAATTAGATCTCTTGGCTGGCCTGGGAACACCTTGATGTTCCCTTGGATAAGCTGGAGGAGGTGTAACTTCCGAGTATCCTGAGTCCTCTGAGTTATCCAGCCAAGCCCCAGCAGGGCTCCTGTCTGCCTCCAAGTCTCCAGAGAAACTCTGCCTTTGCAGCCAATCTTCAAAGCAGCCCCTCCACTGTTAGCAACACGTCCGACGTCGGACACTCCAAGAAGCGGTTTCAGGCTAAAGCGTTAGTCCTCAGGCTATATTGCGCAATTATTATGCCTCATGAGTTGATGGATAGAACATGAGCTACAAATTTGCTGTAATGGACAAGGAATTAATAGTGTTCAAATTTCAGACTGTGTAAAAAAAAAAAAAAGGACAATCTGTTGAAGTTCTGGAAATTATTGTTGTTTTCTTACCTATTGTTTGCAAGCTTCATGAAGGCTGAAACTGACGATTTATTTGCTGTCATACGTAAGAATCTAAGCTAAGCCCAGGATCCTGCAGCAGCCACCAGGCCCAGGCTCTTCCAGCAGCCACCAGGCCCAGGCTCTTCCAGCAGCCACCAGGCCCAGGCTCTTCCAGCAGCCACTAGGCCCAGGCTCTTCCAGCAGCCACTAGGCCCAGGATCCTCCTGCTCCACCAGGCCCAGGATCCTCCAGCAGCCACCAGGCCCAGGCTCTTCCAGCAGCCACTAGGCCCAGGATCCTCCTGCTCCACCAGGCCCAGGAGCGTTAAGATGCCGCCTAAGAGGAGCAACGTTAATGAGGAGGAACTGGAGGACATAAAGAAATCCCTAAACTTTATGTCTGAAGAAATAACAACAATTTCAAAACAACAAAAACTGATACTCAATTTAATGGATGATATTAAAGAACTAAGAAGGCAGAGCGAGGAAAAGGACAAGAAGATTGCTATGCTGGAAGGACGGGTGTCAGATCTGGAACAATATTCAAGAGTAAATGATGTGATAGTGACAGGACTGGAAACCAAGCATCAGACATACGCACGGGTAGCAGCATCAGAGAGAGGGGAGCCACCCGAGCAAGAGCTACGCTCTTTGGAAGAGCAGGTAATGGCCTTCTTTAAAAGCAAAGGTATAGAAATGGACAGTAAAAATATTGAGGGATGCCATCCTCTTCCGAGAAAAAATCAAATACCTGCCATTATCATTCGTTTTGTTAATAGAAAACAGAAAAAAGAACTGCTCAAGCAAGGAAGAAAGCTAAAAGGTACAAATGTTTATTTAAATGAACACCTAATCAAGAAAAATGCAGACATTGCAAGACAAGCAAGAATATTAAGAAAACAGAAGAAAATACAGTCAACTTGGACGTCAGACTGTAAAATATTCATTAAGTTAAATGGAACACCAGAGCAGGCTAAGGTTCTAGTCATCAAAGAGATGACTGAACTAGAAAAATATAACTGATAAATGCAAAGCAGTGCTAAATATGATGGGACCGTCCAAGTGCTCAACCAACGCAGATGTCTGACAATTTTCAACTAACAACTCATATAGATATTGAAAATAAGACATTGATGTATGACAGCAACATAGATCCTGATTGTAATTTCTTTAACAATAAGACAAATGAATGCAATTATTATACAAATGAGCAACTTAAAAAGGAATTCAAGGTAGAACAGGGTATAACAATGGTTCACTTTAATAGTCGAAGCTTATATGCAAACTTTCAATCCATCAAAGACTACATAACAGTTTGAACAGCCATTCAATGTGATAGCCATATCGGAGACCTGGATAACTCCTGGAAAAGAAGAAGACTTTAAAATAAATGGATATGAATTCCTTCATGTAGACAGGATCAACAAGAAAGGAGGTGGGGTGGCACTTTACATTGATAAAAACCTAAAGTACAAAAGAATGGGAAGAATGACAACTGTTATTGATGGAGTGATGGAATGTTTATCAGTGGAAATAAGTATAGAAAAAAGGAAAAACCTAATTGTCAGTTGTATATATAGAACACCAGGATCTAAGATTGAGATATTTAAGGATAATATGGAGGACTTATTTACAAATATAAATCAGAAAAGAATGTTTATTTGTGGGGACTTTAATATTGACTTATTGAATCCAAATCATAATAAGAGTACAGAAGAATTTATTGATTCCATGTACAGCATAGGTTTATTTCCACTGATAACAAGACCGACCAGAATAACATCTCATTGTGCAACTCTATTAGATAATATATTTACAAATATAATAGAAGGAAAGATAAAAAGTGGGCTGTTAATCAATGATATAAGTGACCATTTACCAGTCTTTGCATCTTATAAATGCCATTATAAAGTGAACAACGATGGACATAAGATTATTTACAAAAGAATAAGAACAGAGAAGACCTTAAATTGTCTTAGAAATGAACTTTTAAAGCAAGATTGGAATATTGTATATGAACAAACAGAAGTTAATAAAGCTTACGAAGGATTTTTAAGAACATTTAACACATTACTTGATAAAAACTGCCCAGTAATTGAAATCAATAGGAAACACAACTATGCAGGAAGACCATGGATGACAAAAGGACTACAAAATGCCAGCAAAAAAAAGAATACCCTATATCGAGAATTCATAAAAAAAGAGAACAATAGAAACTGAAATGAAGTATAAAACTTACAAAAATAAATTAACTAATATAATGAGATCCTGTAAAAGAGAGTATTACATTAAAAGGTTAGAACACAATAAAGATAACACAAGAGATATATGGAATGTATTAAACAAAATAATCAAAAATGAATCAAGGAATAATGATTACCCTGGGTACTTTATAGAAGGGACAAGAAGTATTAATAACATGGAGGAGATAGTAAATGGCTTTAATGAATTCTTCGTAAACATAGGGCCAAAACTGGCAGAAGAAATAAAGGTTGATGGAATAGAAAGGGACACTGGTGAAAATATTGAAAGGAATAGTAGCTCAATGTTTTTAAGAGCAGTGGAAGAGAAAGAGATTTATGACATGGTTAGAGGACTTAAGAACAAAACCAGTACAGACTGGAATGATATTGATATGGTAACGGTAAAGACAGTTATTGATGGTATCGTAAAACCATTAAAATATATATTCAACTTGTCGTTTCAAAAAGGAGTTTTTCCACAAAAAATGAAAGTTGCTAAAGTTATTCCCATTTACAAAACCGGTGAAAGACATCATTTTACAAACTATAGACCAGTGTCAATACTCTCCCAGTTCTCTAAGATACTGGAAAAACTCTTCATAAAAAGATTTGACAGTTTTGTGGAAAAATATGAATTAATGACAGATAGTATGGGTTCAGAAACAACAGATCAACAGCTTTGGCACTGATAGATTTAATGGAAAAGATAACGGAATGTATGGATAATAAGAGGTATGCGCTCGGAGTTTTCTTAGATCTAAAGAAGGCGTTTGATACTGTTAATCATGAAATTCTATTAAAAAAACTGGAAAAGTACGGGTTTAGGGGAGTGGTTTTGGAATGGTTAAAAAGCTATGTAGGGAATAGGCAACAATATGTACAAATAAATGAATATAAATCTAATTTGATGGATATAGCTTGTGGAGTACCTCAAGGTTCAGTACTGGGTCCAAAAATGTTTATTATGTACTTAAATGATATCTGCAGAGTATCGGAGATTTTAAAGTTTGTAATATTTGCAGATGACACAAATATACTGTGTGCAGGTGGGGAATTGCCACAGGTTTTGGAAATGATCACACAGGAATTAACGATATTAAAGAAGTGGTTTGATATAAATAAATTATCATTGAATCTCGATAAAACCAAATTTATGTTGTTTGGAAACCAAAAGAAAAACATCGAAGTAGAAATATGTGTGGACAATGTATATTTAGAAAGAGTAAATGAAATAAAATTTCTTGGGGTGATCATTGACCACAAGCTCTGTTGGAAGCCACACATTACTTATGTTCGGGGGAAATTGGCACGGGGCATTGCCGTCCTGGGAAAAGCAAAGCATATGTTGGATCAGAAAGCACTGCACATTTTATACTGTGCTTTACTACTGCCATATATGAGCTACTGTGTAGAGGTCTGGGGAAACACATACAAAAGTAACACACAAACAATAACTATAATACAGAAAAGGGCCATTAGATTAATAAATAATGTAGGGTACAGGGACCATACAAATGCACTCTTTGTCAAAATGCAAGCTATTAAATTCCAAGACTTGGTGAAGCTTAAAACAGCGCAAATAATGTATAAAGTCAGAAATAAATTGCTTCCCAAAGAAATCTGTAAATTGTTCATAGAAAGAGAAGGTGGGTATAACTTAAGAGGGAAATGGAATTTAAAAATACAAAGTGCTAGAACAACTTTAAGAACTATGTCTATCTCAATTTCAGGAGTTAAATTATGGAACAGTCTAACAGAAGAAATAAAAGACAGTCAAAACATAAAACAGTTTAAAGTAAAATATAAAAACCTAATTTTAAATAAGTATAAGAATGAAGAAAACGGGGTTAACCCAGGATGGTAATGTTGCTGGTAATGGTGTTGCGGTTCTTTTTTGGTTGTTTTTTTGTTTTTTTGTTTTGTTTTGTTTTGTTGTTTTTCCATAACTTGTGTATCTGCAAATATACACATTCTGTATTTTTCATATGAAAGAAACTATACTGTGGTGGGGCTTGCTAATTTCTTGTTTTTGATTTATGTATGTTATGTTTTGTTTTACTTCATATGTTTATATGTTTCATATGTTGTTTGTTTAATTTAAGACAAAAAAAATTAAATGAATGAGAGGTAAAACTTGAGGGGGTAGGGACAAATAAGTAAATACTTCAGCCTACTCCTTTTCAAACAAATAATGGAATGATATTTTGTAATGATTGTGAAGGCACATGTTTGAAATGTTTGAAATAAAAATGAACTGAACTGAACTGAACTGAACGGACCTCCAGAGATGTTCTTTCATCTCCTCCGTTTTCATACTGTCCACACGTTCTGAGCCTCTTCTCCTCTCTGCTTCCGGGCCAACCCCACCATTGTTTTTCTTTTTTTACGTTTCTGCTCTCTGGTTTTCATTTTAGTTCTGGGTAAAAATCTAAAAAAATCTTCTTACCGACTGCTGTTACCGTCAAATCTGAGCTTCTCTTGGTCGACTCTAAATCAACATTATCCAGAACCAACAGTTTCTCTATAACGATCAATAACTCGCCGGTCTCCGTTTCTTCCTCTGTGAAAAGTTTGGGTATCATCCTTGACTGTACTCTATCGTTCAATTCACACATTAACAATGTTACTCAGTCTGCATATTTTCAATTGTGCAACATTAATCGTCTCTGTCCTTTTCTCACTCCACATGCCGCTGACATTCTTGTTCACAGTGTTGTTACTGCTCGGATCGATTACTGTGATTCACTTCTTTGTGGTCTTACTCAAAAATCCATTAATGAGCTTTAATGTGTCCAGAACTCTGCTGCTCGTATCATCACCAGGACCCCTTCTACAGATCTCATCACTCCCAGTTAGATATCACATCATTGTCAAAATACTTTTGTACACATTTAAGGCTGTTCATCATCTATCTCTGATGATGATCCCGTCTCGGTGTCTTAGATCTCCTTCTTCTCTTTCTCTCTCTAGCCCCGCCCCCTGTCTTGCCACCGTGGCTTTCAGCTGCTCTGCTCCTCAACTCTGGAATTCTCGACCTCCTGATTTAAGAAATATCTCTTCCTTCTCTCTCTTTAAGTCTAGACAAAAACTCACTGGTTCAAAATAGCTTATCCCACAGAACCTCTCCACTCTGCTATGTTAAATTAGTTTTATGCCTTATGACTTTATGATTGTGTAAACTGCCTGCTTTTCTGTTGCTTTTATTATTCTGCTGTGTACAGTGTCCTTGAGTGTTCTTCAAATAAAATGTGGTAAAATGAAAGTGATGATGGTGGTACTCTAATGTTTCCATTACTGCCACCATCAGGCCAAACTTTGCTATGATTATAATTATTTAAAGTTGTAGTTATTCTGGGACCACTAACTTTTGTACATTTACATATTTTACACTATTTAACCGTTTTTGTTTTTAAAGAGAAGCAGAACGATGTGCAGCCAGAGTTTATTTCAATGTTTAAATCCAACACACTGAAGTTACAAGTTGCAGACATGGTACAGAGAGGGTGGAGCTGCCTGCAGCTGTCTGTGGTGCTGAAGCTTTCAAACATTTCATACCAACACTGACTACAACTGTGACCACAGGGGGGCAGCATAGAGCCAGAGAGTGTTAGTGTAGCTGTTCAGCCCTATAGTAAGAAACAAGAAGACTGATGAAGGAAAAGCTTCTTCCACTGGTGTAACACACAGGTTTGTATGAAGTCACACTAACTAACCAGCAGTAACCCACATTTGATCAAAGCAGGGGCAGAACTTTAATAACAGGTTATAATGTGTCATCACAGTTGTTGTCAATCCAAACACACTTTCTGATTGTTGCTGTTTATTGTAAAAGAACAACACACTTGTGGTCTGACCTAATGCTGTAGTGCAACAACAACTATACAAATGTGAGCTCAGTGCAGACTATGCTGACTCACTGCAGCCTCTTGTGGTACAAAGTGGTATTACATGAGCGTACAGGCTGACATTAGCTGGATGCTAACTTCAGTTCATATTTAGATGTGTTGAACATGACGTCAGAGATGTTTTCTTTATATTCTGTTGATGTTTTGAAATATTTCAAAGTGTCTCCAAGTTAAATGTTGAGCCTTTAATATAGCGACACTTAGAGCTCTGAAGCCGTTTTCTCTCTTTTACTATTCAACCAATAAGTTACTGAGTAAGTTATTTTTATCTGTAATTAAAGTCATCAACACTTAAAGCCTTATATGAAATATTTGTTTTTCAAATCCATCATACAAAAATTAAATACAACTTCCATATAAAATGCAAAACTAAATATACATGACTCACATAACACAATTAACATTTAATGTCTTTCTGACACTTTCACATACACAGAGGTTTAAAAATGTCCTTCTGATGTTCCAGCTGATCAGAACATTTAAAATTCTTATTAATCAAACATATTTTTTGCTGAACTTTTAGAAACAAGACATTTACTGAAGTTTTAGGACCAACAGGCTGATGAATAAACCAAGTAAAGCAAAGTAAAGACAAGCTGCACTTTGACTTTTATTAGAACAATTTGCTGGAACTACAGAGTAATGAAGTACTTCAAGGTTTTGTGTGGATGACTTCCAACCTTACTGTACAGCACAGAGCACAGAGGGACAATATATGTAATCAATATATGATGCAGAATGAACAAGTAAAGACTGTAAGCTGAGTCTGAGGCTCATGCAGGACATTTCATAGTGAGGTGTCTTTGGTTGGATTATTCAAACATTTACATCAAAGCACCAAACTCATTTCTCACAGATGAAGGTCATTGATTCAGAATAATATGACCGTGTCCATCTCCCATCACCGTCACAACAAGCTGCATAGTAAGCCAAACTGTCACTCTGCTGTCCTGCTGCCCAGAAGCTGTCAGAGAGATCAAATATGATATTAAACTGGACTAAATTGTTTCTGCTTTTCTTTACATTCAGTTTGTGGGGCTGGTGAAAAAACATCTCAACTCATGTTTTGCTGATCTAACTTCTATGTATGGTTCTGATAACTTCTGGAATAACTGCGACAGCATTGTAATATGAAATAGTCTCACGTTTCTGTCAGCAGTGATCCATCCATCCATTTCCATTCATGTTTCTGAGAAGTGCGTTCCAGACCAATCCAGGACTCTCCTCTCATGTTCAGTTCATTGATAAATTCCTGTTTGAGAAGAGACACAAATATTGTCTCCAGTCATAATTCAGCACTTCTGTTGTAGTGACATCATCTTGTGAACATGTCTGAAGGAAGAATAAATGTGATGAAACTTTTCTTCCATTGTGCAGAAATCAGAAAGAGCCAAAGAATCAATGAATATCAGCTCCTCCTGTCGCTCAATAACAAACTCAGCTAACATTTCATTTTACTGAGTTTCATTTAACAAAAACAAAGAAAGAGAGAATTATATTTACCAACCAATTTACCAATAAACTCTACATTTCAATCAAGTATTTTGTTCGATAAATTCCTCTTTGCTTTAGAAATTTGTTAAATAAAATGTCTGAATTTGCAACATTACATTTGAAATGTTAAAAACATAAACTCTCAATATGGAAACAAAATAACCAAACACAGAAATCCATCAGAGTGGAGACAGGAAGCAGGTCACAGACTGACAGCAGGTCAAAGACACAAGTAACAGATGACTGTCAGCTCCATCAAAGATCACACAGACATGAACAAACACACCCACCTGTTCCTCTTTGCTGTTTATCATCACCAGATCAGCTCCTTTATCCTGACACAGTTTTCGACTCTCATACCAAGTTTTTGTCTCATTGAACTTAAAGTAACAGCTGCTTCCAAACCTCGTCCATCGATCAGGACACTTCTCTTAAAGTCAAACACATGTTTTAAAGACAGATGTAATTTCACTGAGTATCAAACTGAAAAAATCTGTATTGTGCATGTATTATTATAGTTATATTCTCCTTTTCCCCCAACATGATTTAAATTCATTTGAACTCAGCACAAAACATTTATAATTAAAAATGATTCAGTCAGGTGATCAGTGTGTAAATCTGATGTTTTTAACATTTGTTTAACATCTCTAACCTACTACTGTGTCCTGTGGCTTTCTTCATCCTGTAGCTGTTTAGATTTTTAGATAATAATCATATCATAACTGATCTATAGCTGCTGCAACTGACTGTTGTCGGCTTCATACTGAGAAACAATTGATGAAACAGTCAAAGAACTTGATAAACATGTTTTTACTTATTTGTTTTTCTTACCTGCACAGTTGTTGTTTTGGTTCTGCAGCTGCTGTTTTATCAAAGTCACTAAAATATGTGTTTAGAAATTTAACAAGAAACAGACTGAACACATGAAATCTACAACCGTGAAACACAACAACATCACAACAATGACTGAAAATCACAATCACACTTTTGTATTCACTGTCTTTGTAATTTACATGTGGATGTTTCTCCTCTGGTGGAAACAGAAGTGAAGCGCACAGCTGAAAATAATAAACTCATAAATGTCACTCTGCCAGGAAATCTTACTGCATTATCAAATATTTATCAGCCAATCGTTTAAACTCATCTGAAAAATCAGATATGCATCATAGAGAACAGCAGGAAAAGAAACAATAACACGTAAAACTGTTTTCAGCATGAAATGATGTTGGTCTGGCTGAAAGCAACTGAAATATTTAAACAGGTATCACAGCAACATCAGAAAAGCTCAGTGAGAGATTCAAACAGAAATAATCTTCTTCCTCTGCTTTTTCAAATATCAATAAGAGTCAGAAACTTGTGCAGCCATTGTTCTTTAACATGTCCTGTGGGTGGAGGTGTTAGAACTACAGGAAATCTGATGAGCTAAATACGTATCAACTGTGAACAAAAACCACTGACAAGATTCAGAATAATTGTTCTCGGTGTGGAGGAAGGTGTTAGAAATGCAGTCAGAGATGTTATCTTTAGGTTTTTGAAAGAACAGACAAGCTGCCGTGGGAATCAACACTTCCTCATATCAAAGGTGTTTCCATGTGATCAGGTACTTCCTGTATTTGCTGTGGCAGAAGGACACGTTCTGGTTGTGAAGCTGCATGTTTGTTGGCTGCTGGGATTCAGTATCAGTCATACATTCATTTGCAGCCAAGATCCCATCTTTGTAGCTCAGACTGCTGAAGACTCACACTGACTGTCTGCAGCATCTCATATAGCACACACAGCATCAGTGTCTATGATACAGTAACAGACTGAACTTTGACCTGTTGTTATGACTGTCATCATATTTGTGTCATTTTGTGTAACTGCTGTGTTTTTCTGTCCTTCATGCAAAGCTCTGCATGCTGCGCCTCAGCTGTGACTGAATGAGAGGATGATAACGGGCATGTGCAGGTACTCTGCTGTGATTGGTGCACCAACATGCTGCTTTATGATTACATAAAGAGCCAAGATGGCCGCCGTCTGCAGACGACTCATTCAGCTTTTCCTTGTTCCAACCTGCCACACCTGTGCAGCTCTCACTCTGTGTTTCCTGTTTCACTCTGAAGGAGTTTGTAGGGCTGAGCTGCCTTTGACTGGGAACAGTTTCTCCTGTTTATGTCAGTTTGGGAGGTCAGCTGAAGCTTATTTCTCTGATACTATTTTTATCAGTTGCATTTGTTGATCTCTTTAATAATTAGAGTATATATTGACAATAACACCCAGTCCAGTCAAAGGAGTCCCTCAAACCAGTGTTATCCTTATGCCAACAACAAACAGGGATAAATGGGGAGGGTTGTGTCAGGAAGGGCATCTGGGGTACAATTCAAACATATAGATAATCACTAAGATTCCTGCACTGGTGGTGCTGTTGGTCAGCAGTTTGCCAACAGTGAGAGAGAAGGAAAGGCTAAAATATAGAGGTGATCTCAGATACTCTAAACATAGAAGTAAGACTGATAAATGGAATGATGTGGCTGATATATCCAAATGAAGGAAGGTAGATTTGTGGGCAGAAGACCAGATAGAAGGGAAGCAAGGCCTGGAGCACTTACGTTCACACTGCAGGTCTTAATGCTCAATTCCAATCTTTTGATCAAATCCTATTTCTTTTGTCTGGTTGTTCACACTACAAATAAAATGTGATGGCAAACGCGCTCTAGTGTGAACTGTTCACGGCCCTCAAAGCTGCCCGCATGAGCAAAAGAAGACGTCACACACAACGCGCTCTGTTTACGGAAATAAAAATGGCGGCTTCAGAGCTAGTAGGTGTTGTTGCAGCAGTCTATCAATTTCTGCACAGTCGTAACCAACACAATTTTCACAAATTAATTACAGAAAGAAGGACACTGAAAAAAAAAGAAGAAAAAGACAGCCTGTGATTTAACCATGGCCTTGTTTGGAGCAGTGGCTGCTACCTCCGTGCAGAGGTGTATATGGACACGGAGTCGTTTAGCTTGAATAGAATTGTTTCACCATATGCCAATCAAGTCCAAAACCTCAGTTTCTGTCCATTGACTCGCTCCGTCTCCAGTTTCTGCTGCCATGCTTCCTCGTTTGTCTTCTCTGGCGCTGGTAATTGGCATCCGTCCTGTGTCAGTGACGTAAAAGACGGATGACATGACCATTCAAACAGCAGTTGCTTTCTAAAACATCAGATATGTATCGGATTCAGTACCACATACGAAAGTGATCCAGGTCCCATTTGAAAATATCGAATTTGTGCTGTTCAAACTGTCATACCATGATCGGATACGAGTCGCACAGGGTCAAAAAAGTCAGATTTGATGAGCTTTCGTGTGCAGTGTGAACGTAGCCTTAGACGAAGTCAAGCAGTTCTGCCAATAAGGAAGGATAATCTTGAAAGAAGAGTATCTAAGCAGTGTTGTGGAGGTGACGGGAATGCTCTACACAATCATGGATTTGAAGCTGCAAGTTAAAGGTATGATGTTGATATTGTCAGTGAGTGAACCCCACAGGTTGGAGGTCAGTTAGAGGAGAGAGGAATTCTGGAGTAAGGTGGATGCAGTGGAAGAGCCACTTTGTCCAAGAGTGGTGATTGGAGCAGACTTCAGTGGACATGTAGTTGAACAGAGGTGTTGGGTAGGGATAATGTGAAGAAGAGAAATGTAGAAGGACAGATGGTACTGGACCTTTTAAAAGAAAGGATGGAAATGGCAGTGGTGAACATAAGTTTCAAGCAGACACAGGAACACAGGCCGGTAGAGAGGAGCACACAGAAGGACGAGATCTTATTGTATCTTATCTTACAGTGTATGGAGAGGATGATGATCCCAGCTAACATCAGGAGGCACAGCACTGCTAGACCCAGTGTAGCACATCTGAAAGAGCCCTTCTGGACTGAAGGACTCTTAGTCTTTGGTCCTGTTAGAAAACAGTGCAGATGTTGGTTTGTGGTCATTTCCTGTCACTCTGCCTTTAATAGACCTGTGGTTGTGGTTGGATGAGCTCAACTTCACAAAAGAATCAGATACCAAAATATATCTTTATTGTGATTAACCCTCAACCAACCAAACTATTTATGCAAGACGTCAACTGACTAAAGTTATAGAGCGGGTCATTTATGACCTTACATTTTAGAGTAATATATTCTAAGTGGCTCTTTATTTTTTTATCATACACATACTGTTTTTATTAGCTGTCAAACATATTCTAACCTGATATCATTATTTTTGTTTTATTAAAAACCAAAAAAAGAAGAAGAAGCGGTCTTGTTTAGAAAGAATACGTTTTCTGAAACTGCACTTGTGTCTGAAAGCTAGCAGCTGTTCCTGCACACAGAGCTCAGCAGCAGGCAGATAGTATTTGAGTAACAGTTACAAACATTGTCTGAACATCCCTGAAAGCAGCAGCGTTGTCCATAACCATCCACTGTGCTGGTTTATCATTAAGTCTAAATGTGTTTTCTATGCAGAGCCAACTGTATAAACAGGTAATATGAAGAAATCATGCTGCATAAGAAAAGAGCAAATCAGGTAAAAGGTTCATACAGCACATGGAGATGATTGATGGGCTGCAGTTCATTGGGATTAAAAGCTGACTGTAACAAACTGGAAGCAAACAGATTATTACAGGTGACTTACCTCCTCCTTGTGATTGAATTCCAGTGTGAGCAAAGTCTGCACTGTCGTAGATACATGTAGTATAGATATCCACCTCCCTCTGCTCCCACTCTGCTCCGTCCTCCTTTCTGCTGTTTCTCACCTTCTTTGATAGATCTGGTTTGGCATAGATATGTGAGGACATGTTGAGAGGACTGAGACACTGAGCAGGAGCTTAAACTGCACTCTAACCGTTGTGCACTGCTAACTCTGGCAGATACAATGATATACTGTCCTGACACTGATGTCACTTTTGGCCGGCCTTCTTCCTGCTTTCAGAACGGAAGAAACTTTTCAGAAGCAACAAAGAAGCACAAACCCACAAAACCTCGGCTGTGCTGAGAGGAGCATTTCTTTGTCTTTATATTTGTAAAGCCTGAGACAAACTATAAAAACACTTGTTTAACAAAAGAATAAGTGCATTTTGATCTCAATAAAAAGTGAGCTTAGAGATATGGTAAATGGTCAATGACCTGTATTTGTATAGTGATTTACTTGGTCCCTAAGGACCCCAAAGCGCTTTAAGCATCCAGCCACTCACACACACATTGACACAAGCTACACTGTAGCCACAGCCGCCCGGGGCGCACTGGCAGAGGCGCCAGCACAAACAAATTCAGCCTTTCGCTTGTACTTTCTCAGCTCCACTTTTATTTCTGTTGCATTTTAGAGAAACACACCATTTTGACTGCTTGAGATTGTAGATGCTTTCATTAGATCATCTCTCAGTCACTGAGCACTAAAACAATGATGTGACTGTAATGTTCCCATTACTGCCACCATCATGCCAAATCTTATTTAGGTATTTTTCAGATTTCCTTCTCCTTTTGTTCAAGACCTGGCAAACATGGGGACCAGCCAATGGTATCAATTCCTTTAAAAATGTATTGATTTATATATATATATAAAAAAAGATCTAATATTGATTTTCACCTTTTACCATTTCAGACAGATTTTTTCAGATTCTCTGAGCCTTCTGATGTTATTATGCACTGTAGATGATGATTCTTCTGTAATATTTACTTTATATAAATTTAATTTCTAAATTTAAGTACTGAATAAGTAATCTTAAGGAGTGTGGGTCCTCCATTTCACCATTCATGCCTGCACACAGCCTTCACATTACAATTACAAACATCATGAAATCACAAAGTGCAGACTCCGGAGACAAACTGAACTCAAAAACAAACTCCCGAGGTCAACGGCCCAACAACACAAAAGTCCAAAAAACAGTTCAGGAGGCCGACCGCAAAGCCAGTGATGGCGATAGAGCAGGTCCCGAGGCCGGCCGCAATGAGGACATGCGTGGGAGCCGCAGGAGGTGGCGCTGCAGGCACCGGCGTGGGAGTCGCAGGAGGTGGCGCTGCAGACGACGGCGTGGGAGCCCCAGGAGTTGGCGCTGCAGGCGCCGGCGTGGGAGCCCCAGGAGGTGGCGCTGCAGGCGACGGCGTTACTCAAAAAGTAACAAACTTCCAAATAACCTTACGCAGACAGACAGAACACAGCAAGCTGAGGGTAGTTTGCGACACAGACAGATGTATACACAGGGCTTAAATACACAGAGTGGGCAATCAGGGAATGAGAGACAGGAGGGAAACACAGCTGGGGCAGCTCAGGCCTGACGAGACAAAGGAAGCAAAACCAGATGCATTACATGAGACACAGACTTTCAAAGTAAAACAGGAAACATAACACAGAAACACAGACTTGACACAGGGTACAGCAGACCGGGAAGACAGCAACTATGGATCACAGACAGAAAACCAGACGACTACAACTCTAACAAAACCCACACAGAACCTAAACTAAGAATAATCCTATAACCCATAAGTCACAGCTGGAATTTAATAAAATCAACAAAATCAAAGAACCAAAACAAAAACACTGGGTCGATGACCCAGCACCCTAACAGTATCCATCTTTATTCACTTGTTATATACCTTATGGGAAAATGTAATGAAAACTATAAAATGTGCTGTTATAAAGTCAGATTGTATAAAAACAGAACTTATTTCTTATTATCTTTAAATATTTAATAATTTAATCGTCTTTATTATTATTTTTTTTAGTTTCAATATATATATGAACCAAAACTGTCACCACAGGGGGCAGCATAGAGCCAGAGAGTGTTAGTGTAGCTGTTCACCCCTATAGTAAGAAACAAGAAGACTGATGAAGGAAAAGCTTCTTCCACTGGTGTAACACACAGGCTTGTATGAAGTCACACTAACTAACCAGCAGTAACCCACATTTGATCAAAGCAGGGGCAGAACTTTAATAACAGGTTATAATGTGTCATCACAGTTGTTGTCAATCCAAACACACTTTCTGACTTTTGCTGTTTATTGTAAAAGAACAACACACTGGGAGTACAGAGTGTGTATGGGGAGTATGTGTGCTGCATTTATTTGTGTGTGTCTCTATGATAGGTGAGTATTTGTATCTGTGTACATGAGGGTAGGAATGCATGTTTGTGTCTTCTTAGAAGCTTGGAAAGAAAAGCGTCTGGACTTCTTTAAGTTGCTTGAAGACGTTTTCACCTGTTCTCTCTGTTGAAAATGTGAACATTGGCATCCACGAAGGAGTGTCCTTTAGATGCAGATGGACAGAGTCTTGTCCCGTGGAGGTGGCTCTTGTGTCTGTTTGTCTATGTCTGTCAGGTCAGGTATTAAACTTCACCTCTCTCAGTACATGTTGCTCCCCTGTGGTTTCTCCACTGGCTGCTGGCTGAGCCCCGCGCCTATGACTCTACTCAGCTCATTTCTACAGTGGGATGCAAACGTTTGGGCAACCTTGTTAATAGTCATTATTTTCCTGTATAAATCGTGGTTGTTACAATAAAAAATGTCAGTTAAATATATCGTATAGGAGACACACACAGTGATATTTGAGAAGTGAAATGAAGTTTATTGGATTTACAGAAAGTGTGCAAGAATTGTTTAAACAAAATCAGGCAGGTGCATAAATGTGGGCACCACAAAAAAAGAAATGAAATCGATATTTAGTAGATCCGCCTTCTGCAGAAATTACAGCCTCTAAACGCTTCCTGTAGGTCCCGATGAGAGTCTGGATTGCGGTTGAAGGTATTTTGGATCATTCCTCTTTACAGAACATCTCTAGTTCATTCAGGTTTGATGGCTTCTGAGTATGGACAGCTCTCTTTAACTCACACCACAGGTTTTCAAGGTTTTCAGGTCTGGGGACTGAGATGAACGTTCCAGAACGTTGTTCCTCTGCATGAATGCTTTAGTGGATTTTGAGCAGTGTTTCGGGTCGTTGTCTTGTTGAAAGATCCAGCCCCGGCGCAGCTTCAGCGTTGTCACGGCTTTACAAGTAATGGCGTTACCAACGGCGTTACTTTTTTCAGTAACGAGTAATCTAACTAATTACTATTCCTATCGTTACAACGCCGTTACAGTTACTAACAAGAAAATGTGGTCCGTTACTATTTTTCAACAAACAGACGGCTGAAGCTGTGTTCAGCATCTTATAATTATACCCTGGACCCCAGAGGGTTAAACATTTTTTTAAAGTAACGCAGTAGTTACTTTTCAAGTAATTAATTACTTTTAGAATATTGTAACTCAGTTACTAACTCAGTTACTTTTTTGAAGAAGTAACTAGTAACTATAATTAATTACTTTTTCAAAGTAGCTTGCCCAACACTGGTAATGACATGTTCCTTAATAGAGCTACTCAGTCAGTATTAAGACTTTTTGTAATACACAAGTTTTATTCGCCACAATGAGTCCAGGACAGGTATTATATGTTTTTGGTAGAATGCCTCTGAGTGATTATAGAAATCAGTTGAAATCCTTTATGCATTCTTGGTGCATGCAGAGGTGCCTCTAAGTTAGGCAGATAACTGGTTGGTGCCCAAAGGCAATAGCACCAGCAGGGGGCCCCTTAGGACTGACAATAATAATAATGGATTGGATTTATATAGCGGTTTTCAAGGCACCCAAAGCACTTTACAATACCACTATTCATTCACACACTGGTGGAGGCAGCTACGGTTGTAGCCACAGCTGCCCTGGGGCAGACTGACGGAAGCGAGGCTGCCATGTCGCGCCATCGGCCCCTCTGGCCAACACCAGTAGGGTAAAGTGTCTTGCCCAAGGACACAACAACCAGGACAGAGAGCCCGGGGATCGAACCGGCAACCTTCCGGTTACAGATGCGCTTCCCAACCCCCTGAGCCACGGTCGCCTGTGGACAAACCAGACACAGCAGCAATGTACAAAGTTTGCAGTGACAGTTAGAGACATGACCTTACTAAGGGGCCCCAGCTGTCTCCATTCAGTCATACTGCAAGGGTCATTTATGAATCATTCTACACAAACATAAGCACTGATGCCAGCCAGTGAAAACTAAGGTGAGATAGACCCTCGGGCAGATATTCTTTTGGACACATGTACCAGAACAAATACAGCATCCCACGTTATCTTTCGCTGTCTTACACACTTGCTATAAATGCTTAAACTGCTGCCACTGTCATTATTGAAACCTGCTGCTGAAATCAAATTTAGAATGAGACAACACATTTTAACAGTAAACCATGAATTAAGAGACAAGTCAGCTTATTTTGCCTCATGTTTCCTAATGTCCTTCATCCTGAATCCTTCCATAGCTGCTGTGTCAGAGCTTCACCAGGTGAGGTCTCCACAGCATTGGTGTTGTGTAGTGATGTTTCGATGCTTACCACAAAACACACACAGATCACAGATGAACATCCTCCCCACTCCGCCACCCAGCAAAACATGCAGTGTCTACCTTCTTTAATATATATGTTTGTGTATGAGTTCTTGGTATTTTTGTTCCTGGTGAGTCTCTGGGAGTGTACTCAGAGCCTTAGGATAAGTTCAAAACTTGAAGGATTTGAGGAGTCTTTCTTCAGATAAAAGACAAAATGCAGTACACACAGTATGACATTGACCCTTAGACAAGTGCTTGCTAAGACTAATGCTATTCTGACACTTTCACCTGAGAAAAAGTGACCCAGCAGACAGAAGTAGACAACACATCAGTACAACAGTGCAATTCGAATGATTCTACAACTCAACCGAAAGCTCTTGAATCCAGTCGAGATTTTCCATCTGCCTAATTTCAGTCAATTTACCAATTACTATGAAAATGGGGTCCTAGAAATTACAGCAAAAAAAAAGGAGCATGTTAGATCACTGGGATTCAGTACAGTACAAATGCCTTATTGTTGTGACCTTAAATAGTTAAAGCCATGAGTATGTTATTTACCACGTGTGGGACCTCGGTGCTAATGATTAACAGATTTTAATCAGTGTGGTGTGGTTTGAATAAAGTTGGCAAAATGTTGCTGGAAAGTTCTGTTTTCTTTTTTTTTCTTCAAGAGGCAATAAAGAGCAAGGTAGGGACTGAAGAGGATGCTACTCTTCAGTCTTTGGTATGCAGTGATGAGGCCATCATACTGCTGATGCCTGAAGATCTGGACAATGAGTGCCAAGCCCACCATGACTGAGTGGAGCTCGGAGACCAAGAGAAAAATGGCAGAGAGCCATTGAGCAAGAGAAAAGCCATGCAGAACATTGACAACTCAGGTGAGCTTATAGGGAAGAAGATTTAAGTGTGAATCTGTTTTTCCCCTGTGAATATCACTGGAAGCAGTGATATTCTGATGCAAAAGGATGCAGGAAAATGTTCTGTATTCCTAATGTTGGACCTCACCAGCCTTTGCAGCCCTTACATTCTAATGAATGCTCTTGGTCCTCTTTCAACATTTGTAAAATCGTCTATCAGCAACCTCGGGGTAACCTTTGATTCTGCTCTTACTTTGGATGTTCACGTCAAATCTCTGGTTCGGTCCTGCTTCTATCATTTAAGAAACATTTCTAAATTGAGCCCTATAGTATCTCATACTGAACTCATACTGTGACACTGTTGCTTATACAGCTGCAGTGGCTCCCCGTTGAATTCACAGTCGATTTTAAGATACTAGTTCTGACCTCCAAAGCTCTTCAAGCACAAGCACCAGCCTACATCACTGAACTTTTACAGTGCTATGTCCCTAGGAGGTCCCTGAGGTAATGCAATCAGGGCTTGCTTGTTATTCAGCACACAAGGCTGAGAACTAAGGGAGACGCAGCTTTTGCCACTGTGGCTGCCAGACTGTGGACTCAGTGGTCACTTTTTTAAAAAAACAACTAAAACATCTTTTTAGAATTACATTTTGTTAACTTTTGTCTGCTTTTGTTTTATACTTGTGAAGCACTTTGTGATCTTTTTATATAGAAATGTGCTATATAAATATAAAATTTTACTTACTTACTTACTTACTTACTTATTTACAGTAAAATACGGAGAGTGTCCTAAACGGCCAGAAGAGGGAACGATGTGACACCAAGGGTGAAGAATTAGTCTGACAGACAGCTCACCCAAACAGAGAAAAACATCTTTGCTAAAGGCTTGAATTTTGTTGTCACGCTAAGACAAATCCCGCTAGTAGAGCTGATCACAGCCACAGAAACAGCAATTTGAAAAAAACAATATTGCAGAAGTGGAAGCAGAGCAACTACGAACACAAGTTTCGTCTCAGCAATGCAAAGCCCCCAGCATCCAACATCACCATGGAGGAGAGGAAGGTAATGACAATAACATTATCATCCTTCCGGCAGACAAGGGTAGGTGCACAGCTTTGCTAAACCAGAAAGACTATCATGAGAAAATTTTGTCACTACTCACTGACGAAAATACTTGGCTGCTGGAAGAGGGTGATGTCTGAAGCAGTTAGAACAAGACAAGGCATTGACCAGACCTCATACCACAGGCTGCACCCAGGGTATGGGTAGACTAGACAGACTAGACACTGAACTAAACCAACAGGGAAAACGAGTGCACCAAAACAAAACCTAAGAACTAAACCCTTAACCAGAATAATCTGAAACATGGAAAATAATATTTAAAACAGGATAACTAAAGAATCAGAACATAGACCATCGTATAGATAAATACCAAAAATACATGAGACAAAAATGCTGGGTCAAAATGACCCAGAACCGTGACACATCATCTCTCTTAAATGACAAGTTTAAAGGTAGGTGAATTAATTTACAGTGCTGTGAAAAAGCATTTGGGTCCCTCCTGATTTCTCAGTTTTATCCATATCCTGCAAAGCACAGTGGGTAAAATTCCTCCACAGTGACGAGAGACTCACTGCCAGTTAGCACTAATGGTTGATTGCCAATGGTTGCACTCCAGTTATCAGGTTTGGAGGAGGATTACTTTTCACACCAGTTAGGTTTGGATAACCTTTTCCCCTAGTAAATGAAATCATAATTTAAAAGCTGCACTTTGGTCCAAATTTTATGCAAATGTAATTGTTTTAGATTTTCCTAAATTCAAAACACAGTCAGCATAATTTTCGAGTCATCAACCATTTGAGTATATTTCAAACGTAACTGTACAAAACTGCCAATGGAACCAGTGTTTTTCAAAAATAAAAAACTTAAAATGCACTGTTCCAGATTATTACGCACACAGAGTATCAAAAAATTTTATAGGTTGTAAATGGTCATTTGTTGAATTTGCAGCATTAGTAGATCAATTTTACTGAAATCAAAAGCTATTTCAATCAAAAATATCTCAACAGGTCAAGTTACACATTAACACAGGAGCCCTTATTTGATATCAGCTTTACAATTCTTGCATCCATGGAACTTGTGAGATTTTGGAGAGTTTCTGCTTGAATGTCTTTGCAGGATGTCAGAATAGCCTCCGAGCTGCTGTTTGGATGCAAACTGCCCCACCCTCATATTTTTTGCTCGAGGATGCTCCAAAGGTTGTCAATAGGATTTTAAGTCTTCTCTTTCTACCATGGAAGAAAGTGGTCAGTCACTCCACATACTTTGCAGAGGTCATTTTCACATCTTCAGGGACCCTAAAGGGCCGATCAGTTCTCTCCCGTGATTCCGGCTCAAAACATGACTCCACCACCTCCTTCTTTAGTAGTTTTTCCTTTAATTGGGCTCAGCTGGCAAACTAATGATCATAGCTGTCTGAGATTGATTTCAGTGATACAAAGAGCCCTGAGACACAATTCAATCCATGGGTTCAATTGAAAAAAAGACTTGTTTAATCTTTATGACACGTAAACACAATTTGCATAATAATTTGGAACGCGGTGTAATTACGTGGCTTATCTTTATCTAATATTAAAATTGGTTTGATTTCATATAAGTGACAAATATGGAAGAATATAGCAATCTGATCTTATTTGTAGACTCCCACTCCATTTTGTGTTGATTCAGTATTAAATGAATGTGGATGTAAGACAGTTCACTGATGAACAGTAGAGAACAGCAAACCTCCAGCTCTGCGCCCAGTCTGAAGGATGAGGAGGAGGGGCTGAAGCAGAAAACCTGCGCATGAATAGCAGACACTGTGTCCAGTTAGTCCTGCTACAAGCCCTCACAACACCCAAACTCAAGAAGATAAGGGAAAGAGATCTGAGCAGCACTTCAGACATTACCGCTACTGCTGACAAAGACAAACATGTCCAGAAAAGCTGTGCTGGGTTTGATTCTTCTTTGTCTGCTTCTCGTCTTCTTCTTCTCTTCTTTTTCACCATCATCTTCTAAAGGTGAGTTTAATAAGTAAGATGTAAATCAGTTCTTTTGGATGTATGTCCAATGTCAAAGTTATACATGTAAGTACAGAGAAGTGTATTTCTGTTAGTCTGTGTTATGTTAGGTACTTCGTCTCCTGCACTGTAAGCTTAGTGTCTGAATTGTGAGCGACTGGTGTCGTTGTAGTTATGAATTGAACAGGTGGAGGACAGACAGGTGTTAAGTGTGTCATGAGAGGAATCCATCAGGATTCCCCACAACAAAAATAACTAAACAGCAGAACCTCCATCTGAATTTAGCGAAGAAGAGAAAGCTGAATAATTTTAAATTTGTAGCACAATGTTTATCTCATTCATCACAATCTCACTGGTCCGAGATCAGTGTTCCTTAATAGGCACTGAAGTTGGAATCATCCAGTAACAAACTATACATCTGAATTTTAAATATAAATATTCAACTGACAGCAGCTAAAATAATTTGAGGCTATTTTAAAAGTCTTTCATTTAACAAAAAAAAAGAAGGTAAAATCTTCAATTTATTGGGGCAAATCTCTGGTACCATGGCTTTATGAATATGGACTCTCAGAGGTGAAGCTCACATGAAATTATGGATAATTGAAATTCCAAAAATAATTGGATGTCCCACCTTTGACAGCTGATTTGAAAGACTGTAGAAATCACAACGATGCAGGTAGGGGTCAGATATTTTTCCACGTATAAGGCATAAACTATTGTTTGAAATTGCAATAATTAAGCTAATGGTTTCACAGATACTAAAGAACATAACCAAAAACAAAAATCCAACTTCAGCCTGAAATTCAAGTCATAGCTAGTTTCTGTTAATATAAAATGTTGTACGTTCTCATTGTCTGCAAATTCATTTTTAATACAGCGGTCCCTCGTTTATCGCGGGAGTTACGTTCTAAAAATAACCTGCGAAAGATGAAATCAGCAAAGTAGTGAACTTTATTTCTTACAATTATCATAGATGTTTTAAGGCTGTAAAACCCCTCACTACACACTTTATACACTTTTCTCAGACAGGCATGAACATTTTCACACTTTTCTCTCTTGTTTAAACTCTCAAAGATCAAACTTACGTAGAAAAATAAGTCCAGTATTATAGAATGAAACTAAAGATCGAACCCTGTTTTTAGGTCCAGAACATGGAAATAGAGCAGCTGCAAGAGAGTTCAACACTAATGAATCATTAATGAATCAATGGTACAGAAGTAGAGGAAGCAAGAAGAATGAGTTGAGTAAAGTTTGACTCATCTGACTGTTTGGTTTCACTTAATGCGCCTTATAATCCTTTGACGTCGACACTGTTGTGTTTGTTTTCTTCTGCTAGTGAACATTTATGTAAATTTGACAAGCTGAACACATTCGGTGCAGTACAGGAGACACGACACGAGATTGACTGAAAATGGTCTACAGCCAATCAGGACACAAAAAAAAAATCTTTGAGATCTAATTATTGTTTTATGAAACTGTTAAAATAAAAATGCTGCTTGATCTCACTTTAAACATGTGATCATATTTCAACATGAAATGATGAAACACCGTCAGCCTGCAGACTCAATTCAAAACCTCGCTTTAACCCCCAAAGACCCAAACTCTTTCATGGGATGCATTTTTAGTCACAATTGAGTAACGATGCGCAAAACTCTTTATTTGGTGTACAAAAAATGAGAAACAACAATTTTGTCCCTTTGAGCAATATGGCTCATTTGAAAGAGCAACATTTAGTATTGTGGTGATGTCCTATGAGGTTAAACTATATTTAGTCCAATTTTTAAAGTTTAGAAAAGTCATTTTGAACCCACCTTCACTCGAAATTGTCCATACTTTTAACTACTGATCGTTATGTAATTAGTAGTCTGTCTAAACCTCCATATGTGATTTTATTTTTAGTGCAGTCCAGCTCAGCTTCCAGGTTCAGGTAACTCTAATGGTACCGTAGATGTGGTGTGAAGTGGGTGACTCATCCACTCTGAGATGCATCATGTAGGGTCTAAAAGGAACTTGAGCTGTTGACAGGAGGCTGCAGGAATGAAGACATTTTAAGACCTTGTTGTTCTGCATACATCAATAAAGTGCCATGGGTGCACGTGTATATGTGGCATGGAAATATGTATATGAGCAAATTATCAACATTGACATCACGACATCAGTACTTCTACTTTGTAACTGTGATACTGAGCAGATTGTGTAAAAACTCAGTTTCTGTTTGAGGAAGGGAGACATGTTTTCCAGCGTGACATCATCTCATAGACGATTCTTACGCTGTGAAAGGTTGAAGTTGTTATTTGACTTCTGTTTGTGGGCAGTTGATTTTCTAAAAGTTTCTCCTCATGTGATTTTCAATAATATTATTCATATTTAGCACACACTGGATTCTGGTTTGTTTGGCATCACAGACGCTTTAAATCCAACCTTTCTGTTCTGTGTTGTTGCTTCTGTCTTTCAGAAATAACAACCATCAGAGCTACGGTCGGACAGGATGTCGTTCTGCCGTGTCACGTTTCAAAAGATAGATCCATCGCAGGCGTCGTGTGGACCCACACTGACACGAAAACACATTATGTTTTTGTGTACTACAGCAATAGCTCTGAAATAATCAGTCAGCAGGAAGAAGTACTGAACTGGATAAGCATAGAGAGAGAGAAGACGGATGGCGATTATTTTGTTTTCTGGCAACACAGGGAGTAACAAACAAATGGCTGTGAGCCATTTTGAAGATTGTCATCAAGCTGACAATGAATCCAATGGGTGAGTTTGTAGAAGAACAGAAGTTTCCGGAGCCTGTACTGGAAAACAAGTTTGCCAATCCAGGGCTTGTTTTCTTTTTTTGAAGGGAGGTCTTGTCAGGACCCTTACTGAATACTGGGTGCAAAGGTGTGCAGTCTTAGCACTAAATTATCCAACAACACCAGATTATCATTTCCTCATCTGGCTTCACATTGAAGTAGTTTTCTAATCAGTAGGGCAATGCTAGCTTTATTAATCTATTAATTAATCTGCTTTGACCAATCAGAAATGTGGCCTGTCTAGTGTCAGCAGAGTGACTGATTTTACAAACAGGCTGAAAGCAAAAAAGCAGATATACTCAGATATATGTCAGATTTTCTAAACAAAAGCCCAAAGTTAGCCCAGAAATGTGTTAGGATGTCCTACAATGCTGACTGTTCAAGTTAACAGACTTTTGCAGAATACGTTTCAAGGCTGTTCCTGACAACTAATTTAGTCTTATTTAGACCATATCTACCAGTCGGCCCTTTCATTATTCCTGTTTGGGTTCTTCCTGGCTTCCTTCCACAGTCCAAAGACTCGCTTGCTTTGTTAACTAGTGATTCTAAATCGGCTGTAAGCATAAATGTGAGAACGAATACGTTTGTGCTTCTATGTGCTGGCCTGTGATAGACTGGCTACCTGTCAAAAGTGTTCAAACCACTGCAAATATGAAGTGCGTTGCAGGGGGGTTGGAAGTCTTTCCCCACTTAATTGTAAAGTTGAACCATACAGCTCCAGCTGCCCTGAAAGAACATCAACAAGCTTGTCCTCAAT
Organism: Rhamphochromis sp. 'chilingali'; assembly: GCF_963969265.1. Lineage (NCBI taxonomy): Eukaryota > Metazoa > Chordata > Actinopteri > Cichliformes > Cichlidae > Rhamphochromis > Rhamphochromis sp. 'chilingali'. The sequence continues at coordinate 34,465,493 of NC_137944.1, forward strand.
TTTTTGTCTATAACATCAGGATTGATCCCTGGAGTTGAAAAATGAAACTACGTGCTATACAGGGAGTGCAGAATTATTAGGCAAGTTGTATTTCTGAGGAATAATGTTATTATTGAACAACAACCATGTTCCCAATGAACCCAAAAAACTCATTAATATCAAAGCTGAATGTTTTTGGAAGTAGTTTTTAGTTTTAGCTATTTTAGGAGGATATCTGTGTGTGCAGGTGACTATTACTGTGCATAATTATTAGGCAACTTAACAAAAAACAAATATATACCCATTTCAATTATTTATTTTTACCAGTGACACCAATATAACATCTCCACATTCACAAATATACATTTCTGACATTCAAAAACAAAACAACAACAAATCAGCGACCAATATAGCCACCTTTCTTTGCAAGGACACTCAAAAGCCTGCCATCCATGGATTCTGTCAGTGTTTTGATCTGTTCACCATCAACATTGCGTGCAGCAGCAACCACAGCCTCCCAGACACTGTTCAGAGAGGTGTACTGTTTTCCCTCCTTGTAAATCTCACATTTGATGATGGACCACAGGTTCTCAATGGGGTTCAGATCAGGTGAACAAGGAGGCCATGTCATTAGTTTTTCTTCTTTTATACCCTTTCTTGCCAGCCACGCTGTGGAGTACTTGGACGCGTGTGATGGAGCATTGTCCTGCATGAAAATCATGTTTTTCTTGAAGGATGCAGACTTCTTCCTGTACCACTGCTTGAAGAAGGTGTCTTCCAGAAACTGGCAGTAGGACTGGGAGTTGAGCTTGACTCCATCCTCAACCCGAAAAGGCCCCACAAGCTCATCTTTGATGATACCAGCCCAAACCAGTACTCCACCTCCACCTTGCTGGCGTCTGAGTCGGACTGGAGCTCTCTGCCCTTTACCAATCCAGCCACGGGCCCATCCATCTGGCCCATCAAGACTCACTCTCATTTCATCAGTCCATAAAACCTTAGAAAAACCAGTCTTGAGATATTTCTTGGCCCAGTCTTGACGTTTCAGCTTGTGTGTCTTGTTCAGTGGTGGTCGTCTTTCAGCCTTTCTTACCTTGGCCATGTCTCTGAGTATTGCACACCTTGTGCTTTTGGGCACTCCAGTGATGTTGCAGCTCTGAAATATGGCCAAACTGGTGGCAAGTGGCATCTTGGCAGCTGCACGCTTGACTTTTCTCAGTTCATGGGCAGTTATTTTGCGCCTTGGTTTTTCCACACGCTTCTTGCGACCCTGTTGACTATTTTGAATGAAACGCTTGATTGTTTGATGATCACGCTTCAGAAGCTTTGCAGTTTTGAGACTGCTGCATCCCTCTGCAAGATATCTCACTATTTTTGACTTTTCTGAGCCTGTCAAGTTCTTCTTTTGACCCATTTTGCCAAAGGAAAGGACGTTGCCTAATAATTATGCACACCTGATATAGGGTGTTGATGTCATTAGACCACACCCCTTCTCATTACAGAGATGCACATCACCTAATATGCTTAATTGGTAGTAGGCTTTCGAGCCTATACAGCTTGGAGTAAGACAACATGCATGAAGAGGATGATGTGGACAAAATACTCATTTGCCTAATAATTCTGCACTCCCTGTAGATCCATTCTCTTCCGCTTATCCTTTTTCTAATTTTGCGACTATCCTCTGTCAACCCTACGATATGTTTGTGTGGGAATATCACACACAGCAGTTAGTGTATTTCACCAGTTTCTGAAATACTGAAATGTACAAACTGCTGTTGCATTAAAGGACCAACAAGATCTAAAGGATGTTGCAGAAATTGTGATGCAGTTGTTCGAAGAACTGATTGATTAGTAACCCAATAAGAAGTGATCTGCTTTTCTAAAGCTGCGTCCACAATGGAAGTTATTCAGTCACTGCACATGCTTTGCACACACACATCCCTTACTTCGTGTGTAGGTAACTCTCAAATGTATTTACTTCCTGGTCATGCATCAGTCAGTGATATACTACTGTGTTATTGGTAGTTGCTTCAATTACTCGTCCTCACAGTTGACAAAAGATTATCTCTGGACACACCCACTCAGAATTTCTACAGGTTACTTTGCTTGTACTCATTTGAAGTGGGCGTAGCTTAACACTTAAAACCCAAAGTGGGCTCAGATCCAAGCCTTGTTTCGTAGTACAGGTGTCAGATTGTTTTTGTGAGAAAGAATCATGTGTTTGTAATTCGATATTTCTGTGTTGATGAGACTGTCTCTCTCTCTCGCCTCTCTTCTGTTTCTCACCTGCAGCTGAACCAACAGATGATGGATCAAGAGCGTGTGCTCCACATGCATTGTTTCAGCCACTTGCTTTTACTCTTGGTGTCATTGCAGATGTTTTGAGATGGAAGGCTATCCATGGAGCTGGCTTACTGCAACTCCATGCATGGCCTGCCTGCGTACATGCTTGGTAAATCTTTTTGAACAGTGTCGTACTAGTGCTGGGTGGTATACCACTTGTAACTTTATTTGTGATGTTGAAATTTCAACATAGTATTGAATTGACAAAAAGACCACCATTGATGATAAAAAGGTTGACGAGTGTGTTTAAATGAACTCAAATGGATCTTGTGTACTTTTTCATATCTCAAATACGTTTTAACATATTGTTTTGAAAAGTGGTCCAACCCATTTTTCTCATACATTGAAATCTGAGGCAATGTCTGAACATGAATATTTCAAAGACTATGTAGAATAAAAGCCTAAGTTTTCACTGATCTTCCTTACAATCAAAGTAAATGAGAATCTGTCATGTGGGACATCAACTTATTTTCAAGTATAGTTAGTTAAAATATAAAGAACAAGTCTCGCATTTGCAAAGTTCCATATCTGAGCACACACTAATGACAAAAACAAATAAAACTATAATATGAAAAATACAACTATAATAATTTTAGCAGTCTGTGAGGAAATAGAATAACATTGGGTTGACTAGAAACTGCAGAATTTTGGGGGATTCGATTATCTACTGACATTTTTTGTTTGTTTTTGATAGAAATTGTTGCCTTTGGCTAACATGTTCATGTTGATAAAGTCTACATGCCATGTTGACTTAGGTAAATAGAAAAGTAGGGCCATTGCATCTGAAGTCAGAAAAACGAATTAGCCATGTTTAGCCACCCAACATAATGGCCCTTTTATACAGAGAAATAATAAAAATACTTTGATATACACTCTGGTTGTACCACCGAGCACTATATCTGTCACTGTGGGATTGTGAAAACGTAATGTTTAAATGTTAGCTGTCCCTGTTTATTAAGCATTAAGGCAAATTTACTATATGGACCTCGACTCTAAAAAAATGTGGCATCACTGGGTTGGTTGGTTGGCTGCTGCAAACAGACTTATATTAATTTATGCTAGCTAACTAGTAACTTAGTGAAAAACAATGAAAATGAAACTAAAAAGCAGTATAAGAGGATCACGTTTGTACTGACCGTGGCTGCAACAATGAGTCTTATGTTAAAAATCAAGAAGATTCAGTTTCACTCTCTGTCTCTGAAGCAGTCGGTGCTTTTCATTGTTACCTGCACTGAAACAGTTAGCCATAATGCACAAGATTTTTGAGGATTTAAACACATATTTCTTAAACTCAGCTTCATAAACAGCCTTAAAAGATTTTTTGAGAAGGGCTCCATGGTGTAAATTTTTTTTTTTTTTTTTTTTTTAAATTAGCCTCGACACATGTAGTGTTTCATGTGAACTGTAGCATTGGAAATCGCTGATTTATGTGCAGCTGCTGAGCTTTGTGACAAAATACTCGTTTGTTCTTCTTAAGTAACAGGTAGCTTTAAAAATGAAATTCTGAAGCAAAATTACTACTACACATGTGACTAATCCAGACAGTAAGTGTACCAGTGTTACTCTGTCCTGATGTTTTTTCTGAAAATGACTAAAAATAAATGCTTACAGCAATTTCTCATTTCAGTCTGTAGACAATCTGAGTGTGCTCTGATTGTATTTCATGTTAAAATGTGTTTACATGTTGAAATGTAGTCATTAAATGTTTAAATGTCAAATGTATTTATATGTGTCAAAAAAGACAAAAATGAGTTGCACTGGATATAAAGTGTGTCTTTCTGTTTGACTGATATTTGGATCTTCTGATGATTAATTCGATGTAAAAATTAAATGCAACATTTAGTCAGATTCCAGGTTTGTCATCGCAGAAGTGAAATTTAATTTGTCTAAATGAGAAGCGAACAACCCTGAACAACACATTTTCCCCCATCTTTTTAAAAATAAACATAAATAATATGTCCTCAGTCCACCGCATTGAAGTAGAGGCTCAGTCTTTACCTGTTTCTATGGTGAATCTATTTATGACGCCTTTCTTTAACTATCCATGGAAGCACTTAGTTTTGAGTGAATCAGGCCTGATCATCTTTCCTAGAACTGAAAACTAAAAACATACACCATGGAGAAACATTTCAGTCTTACAATTCAGTGATTTTTGAGCAGTGGTCTAAAATTCAAAGACATCCATGTGTGTTCAACAACCATAATGTGCTGTCTGTTACAGCAATTACTGCACTAATCAAAAGTCTGGATTCATTTCTGTTTGCTGAAGTTTTAAAATCTTAAAGAAAATTGCTTTTAATCTTAAGATAATGCAGGAGTCCTGGCTCACATGTTGTTTTGATGTTAAACGTGTTGTTGTGACTTCTATGCATTGTTATTGTGATCTTGTCAACATGTTTAACTTACTGGGAATGTGATTATAGTTATGTATTAAAACATATACTACAAGTGTACCTGTTTGTGTGTGACACCAAATTCTTTTCTGCAACTCAAACCTCCAACATGTGGACTGAAGTGTTGTCCAGAGGCTGCAGCGGCTGTTTGTCAAATGGTCAGTAACTACCTCATTAAAATGATATACAAGACTTAATAAATGGGACCACAGACTGTCCATAAGAGATTGACAAAGCTCATGGTAAAGTGTCTTAAAACTGCACACCTGCTGCTCTCTGGTAGAAAGCTCCATGCCCTCCCGTGTTTTAAATACACCTTAGAACAGCACGCAGCAACACCACATATGTCCGGGTGGAGAGAGGTATGGGGACTTCACACCCCTGTTCTCTGTTTGCAGTCGGGGCGGGGGGCTGGGAGGAGGAGTTGGCTGTCTGCTTGGGGTCTGGGATGCTGGGCCTCCCTGCTGCTGCAGAGCTGGGGGTGGTCTGCTTGTCCCCAGACAGGGTGGATTGCCTGTCTGGGGATGATAGTACCTGGATAGTACCAGTACCCCTCATGTGGTATTGAGTATTTGGTGCACATGAGGGTGGGAATGCATGTTTGTGTCTGTGTGTGCCTGCTTGTCTATGTTTATGTGTCAGGTCAGGTCTTAGACTCCACCTCTCTGGGAAAATCTCAGGGCTCCCCAGGTGTGGGGGCCTATCTCCCCTCACCACACTCCCTGCTGGTGGCTGATGCCCTTGTCTGTCGGTGCATTGGTGGTTCTCAGTGTCCGGGTGCTCAGCTATGTACTGGCTTACTCCCGGTGGCTGCTTGGCGGGGCCTCAGGCCACTTCCAGGGGCCCTTCGGGGTCCGGGGCCCTCGGTACACTCTGGCACAGCTGGCAGAGCCTGTGGGCACATCACCGCAGGCCCCTGTGGCTTTTCCACCATGGCTGCTGGGTGACCCCCCCTCACCAGCTGGGGCTTGCCTCAGCTCTTTCCAAGAGGGTGCCATGGCTGCCCCCCCCCCCCCAACATTTTGAATACAAGCACGCTCACGCACACAGGTGACACACACACCATCTTTTTAGGCTGCTGCCTCAGAGCATACGTACGCTGTCGGTCTTGCATGCTGCTCAGTAACATTCAATACTTATTATTAACTGTTACTTATAGTTATCTCGGTTGTTGCTCTGTGGTTGTTGGTCTCCCTACTGTGTTGTTCTCTTTTTGTTTCTTTTCTTTTTTTCCCTTCCAGCAGGTGATGCAGCAGATTCTTTTAGTGTCTTTAATCACTTTACCTCCTCTGTTTTTCTTTCCCTCCCTTTCTTTCTTTCTCCTTTAACTTAAAATAAACTGAATAAATAATAATAAAGTGGGCCAATATGGCAAAGCCATAATGAGTGTTGGGAAGGTTACTTTTAAAATGTATTCCACTACAGATTACAGATTACGTGCCCCAAAATGTATTTTGTAATGTATTCCGTTACGTTACTCAATGAGAGTAACGTATTCTGAATACTTTGGATTACTTAATATATTATCATGCTTTTACAACTACATGAATGTGATTTATTACTATTACTGAAGGCTGCTCGCCGTACCAATACCTACTAGATTTCCAAATATTATAAAATGAGTAACAGTAGGGTGGATATTTTATCTGTTAATAATCATGTGGAACTGCACATGATTATTTGCAGCTTGCAGATTGTTAATGCTATACATCAAGTTTAAATAGAGCATGTTAATACATGGGGATCCTGAAGGCTGCTCCAAAAATGATCAGATTATCTTTCAAATATTTGTTCAATTCAAATGAGTTCAAATTATATTTTTTTAGAAATCTACTACATCATGTATAATTTATTTTATGTCATGTGTAATTGATGACATAAAATAAATGTCATCAATTACAGTGTGATTAATATTTCCATTGCAAATATTAATCACACTTAAATTAAGAGGGGGTGGCAGTAAAAACTTCGGAGCTGTGATGCCATCACGTTCACTGCCGTTCCAATTGTAAAACGATCGTGCTGCGTTCTTGGGAGGTCCGGACTCCCGTGTGAACTTCGGACTAGTGAAAACCGGAGTGCGGACTCCTGTATACACGAGTATTTAGAAACAGCCTAACGGTCCGCAGTCTATGATCTAAACTCAGCTAACGCAAGTTAACAATGTTAGCTTGGTGATGAGTAGCCTTCATTAATAGTAATAAAAATCACACAGTAATAGTACATTGAAGATACTGAAGTTTTGACAATCCCATTTTTCTTATGAAATGGTGTCGGAATTTCCATTTCTGCCCGTGCACTGCTGGCTCTGGGTCCATTGTGTAACTGACGCCACCAACATTAACAGGACTCGGCATGTAGGATGAAGGACCCAAATGCAGGATCCAGAAACGGAAAGTTAAAGTGCAGCTTTTAGTGCAGGAAAAACTCTTCATGAATACAAGGAAACAAAACAAGAAACTCAAAGCACTACCTAAGAAACTGGGGAAACTAGAACACTAAACTATGAACAGAGAACTGGAAACCTATCATAACACAGAGGTGAAGACACAGCATGGTGAGGATACAACGCAACACTGACAGAGGGAAACACAAGGCTTAAATACGCTGAGAGATAATGAAGGAATGAGACACAGGAGGATAACACAGCTGGGAGTAATCAAACATGATGAGACCAAGGGAAAGCAAAACTAGAAACACTGACATGAGACGGGGGACTGTCAAAGTAAAACAGGAAGTACAACACAGAGACGCGGACTTGAGACCGGACTGACCAGGGAGACGGAGAGAACAAGGAGACAAGACATGAGATGACGGGGAACATGAAAAAGGCAAAATAACTGTGATGGCTGCACGTACAGCCACACAGTGGTATTATCCACCATGTTAGTGTAGAGCACATGTGTCAAAGTCAAGGCCCGCGGGCCACATCCAGCCCGGCGTACATTTATATCCGGCCCGCGAGATCATTTTATATAGATATACTATTATTGTTATGCATGGCCAGGTGATATGAGGCGCTAATAATATACAAACTACAGATAATGCCATACCCATAATGCAGCGCTGCAGCCTCCTTGCTGACCGCTAGGCTAACTGGGAACATTCACGCGTCAATCAAGACAAACTTCTGTTATTGCGAAGCTCGCCGCTCACAATGGTGGAGAGAAAAGTTGATTCTGAAAGCAGAGCCTTTCAGCGCCAGTGGGTGCCTGAATATATGTTTACAGACATGCTGGTGAAGCCATGTGTCTTATTAGTGGAGCTAATGTGGCTATAATGAAGGAATTTAATTTAAGACGGCACTACGAGACAAAACGTCAGGATAGCTGAAAAGTACAGACATGTATAGACAAGAAAAGTATAGACATGATGGACATTGACAGCAAAATCACAAAGTGAAGCTGTTGTGACAGCAAGTTTTATTGTAGCAGAGGAGCCAAATGAGCCCGGTACCGCTCTGAAGAGCTGCAGGATGAAGCTGTGCGACGTCTTGTGTCCAGACAAAACGCAGATTTTGGCAAATGTGAGCCTGAGCAGAAATACGATTGCTGATCGGGTTTGTGAGACAGCCACTGATTTAAGAACACAGTTGTGTGAAAGAAGCAAAAACTTTATTGCATACTCTCTTGCTGTGGATGAAAGGACAGACATGATGGACATTGCACAGCTGGCCATCTTCATCCGTGAAGAGGAAATATTGAACATTAAATCGATGCACGGGACAACGACAGGGAAAGACATTTTTGAAAACGTATGTCAAAGTGTAACGACATGAAAGAGTAAAGATGCAGGAGGAGAACTGTACCGGTGAGTTAACAGCACATCACTGCATCACACACCAGGAAAGGCTGTGTGGTAAAGTCCTAAAAATGGAGCATGTAATGATCACCGTAACGCAAACCGTAAATTTTATCTGAGCTAAAAGTTTAAATCACCGTCAATTTCAGTCTTTTATGTGGGAAATAGATTCAGAGTTTGCTGACATTCCTTCATGCAGAGCTCCGCTGGCTGCGTTGGGATAAAAATTCTCAACAGAGTTTTTGAGCTCAGCAAGGAAACCTGTCAGTTCATGGACATGTACGATGCGGTGAAAGCGTTTCAAGTGAAGCTGTCACAAATGCACCAGTGCAACCTGCCTCACTTTCCCTGTTGCCAAGTAATGTTGAACCAAGTCAGCGGACTTTGCTGAGCTGCACCTGTGCAGATTCAGATGGAGCTGCAGTGTAATGATGCACTCGGGGAAAGTACGACACTGAATGGTCCGCACAGTTTATTAGTTCCACTCCTGCAGCAACGCCCAGCTCCGTCTACATGCGGCTCCAACCTTGTGTTTGCTTTCATTTATTTTTTCTGGGGTTTTGGCAGCATGTTCATATTTCTAACATATTTTGACAGGATATATTTTTATGAAGAGCAACATATTTAAAGTTAAAGTTTATTTAATTTTTTAAGATTATTTAATCTGGAATAATATTCCTGTCTGTTTGTATTCATATTTATGTTTAAAAAACATGTTTTAGTGTGTTCAATAAATGTTTATCTTGTTTGGCCCGCGACCTAAAGTGTGCCTTGAGTTTTGGCCCCCTGTGCAATTGAGTTTGACACCCCTGGTGTAGAGGCTTGTACATTGCATTCACATTTGTCTTTCTTTAAATATAAGAATTAATTTACAGGACAATAAATAACTGATTTTGGTTTAGAATTATTTCACATATCCACATAACACTGCATTCTAAAATAAGTGCGCACATTTTAGTTTACACTGTTATGTATGATTTAATCTTCTGAGTTACCTTAGTTGCAGCTGCTAGGGTGGCTGTAGCTCAGGAGGTAGAGAAGGTCACCTACTGATCGGAAGGTTGGTGGTTTGATCCCTGGCTCTTCCAGCCTTGGGCGAGATGCTAACCCCAAGCTGCTCTCCGATGTATCCATCAAATATGTGTGAATGTGGTTAGACAGCACTAAGTTTAGAGAAAGTGCTTGTGAGAATGGGCGTGACAGGGTGAATGTGGCATGATGTATAGAGCGCTTTGAGTATAGAGCTCTGTCAGTGCGTCCCAGGGCGGCTGTGGCTGCAGTGTAGCTTGCCATCCCCAGTGTGTGAATGTGTGGGTGACTGATTTTTGGACTTTAACCTGTGCCAAAGTTTTCTTCGCTGCTCGGTTTATCACAATAACAGAAACCAAAATCCGAGGACTAATAATATAACAAGCAGAACCAAAACCGACGAATAACAATACTCAGGGAATACAACTTAAACAGACACAAAGCACTGGGTCTGTCATGGTCAGTGGCTCTGTGTCTGAGGTGTGTTTGGGATGCCCCGGTGGCCACACCCTCAGGTTGGGCCGTCACCATCGCACCTGCATCCCATTCCAGGTGATTACCAGGAGGATTATTTAACACTGCACAGATGGCTGCACCACGCCAGCCCGTTAGTCACCCCTTACGTATTGTGTTTGCTTTTGGATCCCACTTGTGTGCATGAACTGCGGTTCATGACAGGGTCATCGAGGACCATGACAAATTCGGTCTGCAGATAATCGGAGTGTGCTCTGACTGTATTTCATGTTGAAAATGTTTACACGTTGAAATGTAGTGATTAAATGTTTAATTGTCGATAGAAAATGACAAAAATCAGTTGCAGTGGATATAAAATGTGTCTTTTCTGTTTGACTGATATTTGGATCTTCAGTTGATTAATTCAATGTAAAAATTAAATGCAACATTTTTTTGGATTCCAGGTTCGTCATCATAGAAGTAAAATTTAAGTTGCCTAAATGAGAAGTCAACAACCCTGAACAGAAAAACACCTTTTCTCTTCTTTTTTTTTTTTTATTATTTTTTTTTAAGATAAATTATAAATAATAGTCCACAATGACGCACAGTCGTCAGACCACTACATTCAAGTAGAGGCTCAGTCTTTACCTGTTTCTATGGTGATTATATTTATGACGTATTTCTTTAACCCTTTAAGTCCTACCATAGAACCACGTCCGCCAGAGCTTATCTTTACATTTTCACATGCTGTGGAGCCATTTTTGGGAGCATTTCAAGTTGCTATACATCAATACAACCATTATAGCCCAAATTTTAATAATATGTTTGCATTAAGTCCATAGTAACTACATAAATTGGAAAAAAGTGCAATAAACTACAAAATTATTTATTTTTTTATTTTTTTACATATATTTCTAGTTGGAGAAATTTATTCGGTTTATCCCTCAAAAGTGTAAATACAAAAATGTAGCACAAACAGTTTCCAACCACAGGAAATTTATTTTGAGTGTCTTCATAGTTTGAATTAGTTGTATAAAGTGCTTTGAGTGCTCAGAGTAGAAAAGTGCTATATAAGAACCAGACCATTAACATTACCTTGTTTTATTTTGCATTGTTGCCTTACAGCAAGAACATATAGAGTTTAAATCCACCAACTGGCTGAGGCCTTTCTGTGTGCAGAGTGTTCTCCCCGCGTATATAGAATGTGGGGTCTTTCCGGATACTTGGGCTTCCTCCCACAGCCCAAAGACATGCAGTTAGTGGGGTTTGGTTAACTGAGTATTCTAAATTGCCCATACACATGAATGTGCTTGCAAGTGATTTTCAGTCTGTGTCAGCCCTGCTATAGTATGGCGACCAAATGCTGCCTACAGGCTTCAGGTACAAGTTCATAAGCTTTTTGTAAACTAAACAGTCCTCTGTCAACAGACCAGAACAAGCTTCATGAGTCTTATCTGTCAACGTACACAGCAACATTACACAATACACATCCTGAGGCCAGTGCAGCGAAGTCGCCATGCATTCAAATGCAATGAAGAAACTATGAACACTTGATTCAGAAAAAACTAGAACAAGGTGAATGTCATTGCCCACAAACAAGCTCCTAAACACCTGTGCACCAACAGGTGTAGGCCAAGAGCTCATCAGCTCTATCTGATGCAACGTGATAGCTGTTCCATCCTCCTGAACTGGAACTCCCTCTCTCTTTCCTCCTTCACCAACTGACGGCGTGCCAGACACATTCTAACCTTTTCATCCATTTTAGAATTGGAGAAGGGTCAGCAAATACACAAGCAGAGACAAACGTCAGTAGAGCTAGCAGGCTACAGTTGTCTTGTCCCACCTAATTAAGGCACCACTACACCTCTCTGTCACAGGCTAGCCAACAATTAAACAGCTTAATGGTTAACCGAACACCACAACATCTTTCGTTGACTGACTTATCTGTTGTGCCATTCTCCAAAGTTGATTCTGTTCATCTGGACGTAGCATTTTCAGTGACGTTTTGTCACTCATCCAAGTGACTTCTTCAGTCCGACTGTCTTTGCACTGCCTTCCAGGGAGTGGAGAGGTCCTATGGTGTGGTTGTTGTTGCTGCAGTTTGGAGATGTGGGAGCTGTGGCGAGGTAGGCCGCAGAAGTGCATTTATCTTTGTTGTTTGTTCTTTCTTTCACCTAGACACACAACACTGGGTTGTGACCTTTTTTTGTTCTTATTGATAAAGCGCCATTGCCATCTCTTTGTGTTAAACTGCTAATTAAAAAAACCTATTATTTACCATGCTGCTCTGTTTGGTGTCCTTTTCTTTTATTCCCTGCTCCCCACATCTTCCCCTAGACCTTATTTGTGGGTATGTATCAGCATTCATTAAAATGTAACTCTTACGTCAAGTTAAACCTAAATCCCAAGTATTTCAAAACAATTCAGCAAAATTTTCCTGATGGCAGTTGTTAATTTTTTTTTAATTCCACATAAAATTATTCTGAGCTGAGTCTCTTTAATTTAACTTCATTTTATTTATATAGTGCCAAATCAAGTGAGTTGATATAATGAAATATTATTCCCATCGATCCCCTTTCTCTTATCCTTGTCAGGGTCACGGGTGGGGGGGCTATCCCAGCTGTCTTAGGGCGAGAAGCAGGGTACATCCTGGACAGGCCACAGAGCTAACACATAGAGACAGATAACCAATCACAATCACACCTATGGGAAATTTAGAGTTTCCAGTTAACCTAACCCTACTAACTGCATGTCTTGTGGGAGTAAGCCGGAGTGAACCCACGCAAACACAGGGAGAACTGAACTCTTGCTGTGAGGCAACAGTGCTAACCACCATGCCACTGTGCTGCCCTGCTTATTTCATTTCAGACAATTTAGTCCAAAACATTAATAAAGTATTTTGAGTATTTTGAGCTGAATAGTCATCAAAGATCAATGGTCAAAGGTACAGGATGTGACACTATTTGCCAGCTATAGGTCAATATTTAATGCAGCAACAGAGATCTGTCTTCACAGCCAAAAAAGCAAATAACTTCACAAAATACATACAGCTCTGAATGCTATCGTGTGTAGGCACAATAGACATCTTTGATAAGCAAAACAAAATGTAAATGTGGAAATCACAATTAACCTCCTAAGACCTGAACTCTTCCACAGCAGCATTTTTAATTTCTCTTTGATATTTGGGCTGATTGGGGCCCGATAAATGTAAAAACAAAGAATTACCAGATTTGTTTTTATGAAAAATCAGAGCCACATATGAAGATATTCGTTTAAAATTTTGATAGAACAGTAGCAGAATAATGTCCTTGTAAATGGAAATCAGGCCCTTGAAGAGTAAAATTGAGTATTTTGGTCTAAATAACCCAAAATGTCATGTCCACATATGTGGACGCCAGGTCCTAGGAGGTTCAAGTTATAAATAAAAAGTCAATAATTCTGCATTCTTCATTTTCCATGGACATAATGACCTGAGTTTGTTTCTTATGAGACATGAAAATTTCAGAGATACACACATGGAGAGGCTTTCTGTAACCATAGTTACTCTCTCAAGTGCCAGTGAATGGGCTGTCTGTAGCTCCGGGAGCAGAAAAGGAAAGGACAATGCTGCTCTTAAACCCTGAGTGTGCCCTGAGCAACATGCATGCTTTCATGTCTACAGCATAATAGATTTGTGGCCATTTCTCACTATCCTGTGCTATCTGAAGAGCCTAATTTAAACAATGAGTTTGATTTGAAGTTATATGAGGAAAAGGAGAGTGTAACCATCTCATGTCCTCTCCTGCAGCAGCAGCAAGACAAAATTCCTTCTCCTCCTCCTCATCTCCCCTTGCTTCTTGCCTTTTTCATTTTTCTTTTAAACAAAGCATAACACCATTGTTGAAATCCTTAATTTATTTAGCCACCACCAGATCAACCTGTTTTGCAACACAGGCCACTCATTAGATTTGACCCTGGGACCTGACAAACTGATGCGAAAATGTGGTTTCAGGTTAATCTCGTTCAGGGCTCGCAAAATCGCTAGCCCGACGTCCTGGGGCTAGCGATCTTTCCAGTCGGGCTACCAAAATCTATCTCTGCCCTGCCTGTCGGGCTATTGTAGGAAGGAAAAATATATGTCAATGCTTTTGCATTCTTTCGGAAATGTAGCTGGGTAATTATGTCATTGGCATCGGTGAGCCACTGTCAATATGTGACATATTGAAATCGCGTTTGAATTTGCGCTTGTTTTTTTGCTTTCACTTTGCAATCGTGCGAACTGTGTATAGAGAGCGACAGCACTGATCTGTGAGTGATGATAATTTGCGCACCAATTCCTCTGACATCGTCTTATTAATCGTTAGCTTACTATGCAAACATGACAAGTGAAATCTCCTGCAGCTTAAACATGTGAGAGGTTGATCGCGCAGAGAATCGCTGAGCTTATGTGAGTGCGCGTGTAAAAGCAGCAGGATATATATTTTAGTTCTGCTGAGCCAAATAAGACAGGTCAGGGTGAAGAAGTGACAGCCAAAGAAAAGCTTACCACAAAACGGAGAAGTTATGACAAATCAGACTATAAGGCAAAAAGAAAGTGCAGCTTTATGGTTTCATGGACAAAAGAATTTCTGTGGCTGCAATATGACGAGCTAAATAACCAGGGCTGCACATAAGTGGTCCGCAGGTGCGCATTCGCTGTCAAAAAAAAAAAAAAAAACGTGCACAAGATATGAAGTTGCAACGCGTGTTTGCGTACATAAGATTTTCTGGAGGAGGACAGACATTTGTTTAGAACTCTTAAAGATGTCGAAGAAGCTCCTTTAAGCAATTACTGTGAGGTTCCTCCACCTCCAAACAAATGTCAGAAGGAGTCCGAACCACAAAAGAAGCGCGTATTCTCAGAAAAGTAGTTGCAGGAGGTGAGCTGGCTTCAAACAAATGATGAACACACAGAGATGTGGTGCAGAATGTGCCGTGAAAATCCCACGCTAGCGGACAAAAACAGCCTTTTATATGGACGCAAACGCGCGTTGCAACTTCTTATCTGGTGCGTCTTTTATTTTGACAGCGAATGCGCACATGCGCACAGTGAACTACCACTGGCACAATTTAGCAGTCTTTGCAAACTTCAAAAAGCAAACGGCCTCAATCTTGGTTCTACTTGTCTCTTACCCGTGACTTCAGTGGAAATTTCAAATTCAGGATCTGACACAGACTGATTCATGTCCTACACAGTTCTTACAAGTTCATAGAAATTTCTGTTCAATCAGAACCAAGTATTTGAGTTGATGATTGTTTTTATACAATGTTGTAATTTTGTTTTTCAACAATTTTTTGATTAATGTTTTGTTTCCTTTACAATATTATACTTTAATGTATAATATTGTAAAGGAAACAAAACAGGAAACAAAACATCAATCAAAAAATTGCTCGCTTTTTTATTCGGGCTACTTAAATTTATTTTGGGCTACCAAAAACTGAAGAGTCCCTGCCCGAAGGGCTACCAGGGATTTTGAAATTTTGAGAGCCCTGTCGTTGAAATGACGTTAACGCCACAACACGGCAAATCTCCGTTAACGAGCTGCCCCTGATCGCCCCGTGCATGGGGCTGGAGGGCCAACACGTTAACGAGCTAACTGCGCTAACACACTAGTTCCCACCAATGTAATTGAGCATTGCGTGGCACATCCAACATACTGTTTTACTTTAGTCCATGACTCGCTTACCTTCAGGGTCATACGTCACATGAAAACCAAAATAATTCCAAACGCCAGATCTGAATGAGGGTGGGGGAGGTTCATGTTGCAAGGAGAGCTTAACTTCTGTCTCGCTAGCTTGCCCTGCGCTCTTCCTTCTGACGATGCTGTCTGTGTTGAGCGCTCAGTGGATCTGCGCTCGACAGTGCAGCCTAGGCGGAGTAGTCGAACACAGATTCACTGAGCGCTCAACACAGACAGCATCGTCAGAAGGAAAGTTGATAAAATAAATTACAAATTTTGTATTGTTCGATACATATGCGTACCAAACCGAAAGCACTGTATCAAATGGTTCGATATCGATACGATTAAAATTAATTAATTAAAATTAATTAATTAATTTTAATTAATTAATTACAATTAATTAATTAATTAAAATTAATTAATTTTAATTAATTAATGACAGATTTACTTTATTACTGACAAATTTTAAATTATTTAATGATGCGATCGTGGCTCAAGAGTTGGGAGTTCGCCTTGTAATCGGAAGGTTGCTGGTTCGAGCACCGGCTCCGACAGTCTCGGTCGTTGTGTCCTTGGGCAAGACACTTCACCCGTTGCCTACTGGTGGTGGTCAGAGGGCCCGGTGGCGCCAGTGTCCGGCAGCCTCGCCTCTGTCAGTGCGCCCCAGGGTGGCTGTGGCTACAATGTAGCTGCCATCACCAGTGTGTGAATGTGTGCGTGAATGGGTGGATGACTGGATATGTAAAGCGCTTTGGGGTCCTTAGGGACTAGTAAAGCGCTATATAAATACAGGCCATTTACCATTTACCATATTTATCTAAATCATTTTGTCACTCCTGGCCCTCCAGAATACTAAGGTGAAGTTCAGCCTTCACTTTATATTGGAAAAATGTGGTACAATTATCTCTGTCAATGTGCGCTGTGTGGCAGGCAGAGTAGGATCGAAATCCAGGACTCAGAAACCAGGGAGGTAAATAAAAAAAGCTTTGGAAAAAAAAAAAGATGTCCCCAGTTTTTCTTTTTTCCATTGGCCCCAATCCTCTCTCATAAGAATGTATACGTGCACTGGGACAACCTGGTGCTGTGTTTTTGGTGCTTATTTTCATATGTTACTGTTGCGGTAATTCACTGTCTCGGTAGTGCTACAGAATTTGAATTTGAATTTGAAAATTTGAATTTGAATAGGAGTGACTACAAAGGGAATGTTTTTCAGTATAAAAAGAAGAAAAAAATCAGCAGTTTTACAAAACGTTTTGTTTTGTTTAAGTGTGTGATATATACAGTACATTAAATTACAAAATGCAAAGTGTGAATTAACATGAGAATGGGAATGAATCAACTTATTGGCAGAAATTTGAACCAAAATCTCATTGCAGTTTTACAGCAGCTGAATAAAGTGTGGGTGTTCACCCATATGGTAGCAAACAAAAATATTAATGATGTATTGTAAAAACAAACAATACAAGATTGATCTCTGTGCAGACTAGAAGCTGTCTAACTGTACCATCTTGTGGTGCAAAATGGTATTAAGCATGAACTGGCATTAGCTGTTTAGGGAATTCTAATTCTATGCCTTAAAAATAACATCTGAGCTGATTCCCTTATATTCTGTTAAATGTTTTAACCGGCAGCGCCATGTGAGGACATTGATTTGTGAGCTCTGCCCTTGAACCCTTGGATTTACCATATAATTCTTAGAAAATTACGTGATATTACTTCACATATGAGAGCAACAACATATTAGAAAAGAACCATCCCAGTCTATGGACAACATGCCCAAAAAAATTCAAGCCAACAAGATGGAGCAGGACACGAGAGCTAGTTGCTGGCCCAGCTAGCCTAGCATGCCCAAATGCCACGGAGACAACTGCGGGCGAGCAGCAGGCAATCCTGAAGGAGCTGCAATGAATGAAGCAAGAATTGCTGGAGAAAATAGATGAAAAGGCTGCAGAGACCCAAACAGAGCTGCATAACGTCGTTGAGACACTCAATAAAAGATTGGATAAGGTTGAAAACCACACATCTGAGTTGGAAAAGGGAGTCACTGCTAATTCCGACTCTATGGAATCGACATTTCCAGCCTGAAAAAAAGAGCTTGCCCTGCTGAAGGCCTGGTGCGAGGATTTGGAGGCTAGGTCACAGCGCTGCAACGGCCGCGTTATGGTGGTAAAGGAGGGATGAGAGCAGGGGAAACACCCATCTGAATATGCGTCGGAAATGCTGAAAAATGCTCTTGGTCTAGAAAAAGTGCCGACTCTAGAATAGGCGCATTGGACCCTCTGCACCAAGCCAACTCAAGATGACCAGCCACCCGCGCATTTGTAGTGAAATGTCATTAGTTCACAGAAAAGGAAATATTTCTCAGAAAGGCAGCCGAGGCTGGGGTGATAACAACTGTAGATGGTGATTGTATTCGCGTACTGCCGGACTTCACCCAAGCTGTGAATAAACAGCGTGCCACCTTTACTGAGGTGAGGAATCTACTTCACAGTTGCAACGGAGTCCACTGGGGTATCCAGCGACGCTGAGGATTACTACCGCGGACGGACAAGAAATGACCTTTAAAGACCCAAAACGTGCGCTTAATATATGTCCAGGGCCAGGACTCGCTCTCCCTTTTTTTTTTCCTGCACTGACAATACATAGTTTGGAATAACTATGAATGGCCGAAACAGGTACAAGATAATAACAACAATTAAACTCTACAGAGTCCCATTTATGCTTGGGATATGTGTTGTTATATCACTTGTTGCCAGTTATTTATTCCAAAGTTCGGTCTAATACTCTGCGTTTTGGTTTGGGTGTGGACTGGGTGTAAGCACTTAAGCATTTAAATAGTCTGAAAAATGAGAAGATGGACTGGGATCACTGGAAGGATAGCAGTCTCCTTTTGAGACCGGTTTCATTTTGTTTTGTTACTGTTGTTGTTGATGCTACTATTGTTATAGTTATCAGTGCCTTGCTTCTCTATGTTCATTGTACATTCCCCCCCCCCCCCCCCCTTTTTTTTTTTTTGTTTCACCTATCATCCAAAAGGTGGACGAGGTGAAACGTCTTCAAGCAACTTAAACAAGTCCAGAAGCTTTTCTTTCCAAGGTCCTTAGATAACACATGTAATCAATATATGATGCAGAATGAACAAGTAAAGACTGTAAGCTGAGTCTGAGGCTCATGCAGGACGTTTCATAGTGAGGTGTCTTTGGTTGGATTATTCAAACATTTACATCAAAGCACCAAACTCATTTCTCACAGATGAAGGTCTTCGAGCTGTAACCAACATAATGTTCAACTGCCTGTTTCAAGTTCCCTTTATCATCACAGCAGACTCCATAGGAATCATAACTCGTACTCTGCTGTGCTGGTGCCCACAACCTGTCAGAAAAATAAAATATGATATTAAGCTGGAGTAAACTTTTTTCAATCCTGATTCCTTCAAACTGACTTGTTGTAACTGAACGTCATCACAGACTGCAGATGAAGAGAGTTCAAGCACAGCTGTTCATTCAAAGGAGGATTTCTGCTTTTCTTTACATTCAGTTTGTGGGGCTGTTGGAAAATAGCTCAACTCATGTATTGCTGATCTATCTTCCAAAACATCCATGTTTCACTTCTAAATAATAACTCTGGAATAGAAACAAACTAATGTCTCACCTTTCTGTCAGCGCTGATCCGTCCACCCATTCCCATTTATATCCTCCTGATGTCTGTTTGCCTGTCAGACCAGTCCAGGACTCTCCTCTCATGTTCAGTTCATTGATAAATTCCTTTTTGAGTAGAGACACAAATATTGTCTCCAGTCATAATTCAGTACTTCTGTTGTAGTGACATCATCTTGTGAACATGTCTGAAGGAAGAATAACTGTGATGAAACTTTTCTTCCATTGTGTAGAAATCAGAAAGAAATCCATCAGAGTGGAGACAGGAAGCAGGTCACAGACTGACAGCAGGTCACAGACACAAGTAACAGATGACTGTCAGCTCCATCAAAGATCACACAGACATGAACAAACACACCCACCTGTTCCTCTTTGCTGTTTATCATCACCAGATCAGCTCCTTTATCCTGACAGGCTCTCCTGCTGTCAGACCAAGTTTCACTCTCAGTGGATTTAAAGTAACAGCTGCTTCCAAATCTTGTCCATCGATCGGGACACTTCTCTTAATGTCAAACACATGTTTTAAATACAGTTTCTACTCAGTGCTGAAAGTTACAGCCTTTACTTGACTCACAGAGATGTTTTCATATCGTGATTCAAAGGTGTTTTACCTTCCATCTTTTCTTTGAGCTGCTTGACCTCTTCCTGTAGCTGACTGGAGTGATTAGCCAGAAGGCTGAAGTTGTTGCTCAGTTCATTGTTTCTGTTCTGCAGCTGCTCTTTGTCCAAAGTGACTAAAATATCTAGTTGAAGAGCAACGAAACTGATTTAAAACTAAATAATATCATCGACGGAAGTTTTTCATTTTCCTTTCAAATAAATGAAACAAACATTAGCATGTTAGCTCCCTAATTATCTCAAGTGAACTAACTAGCCAGCATAATGATAACAGACCGCCACTGTCTAACATAGTGTGACTGCACCTGTATCACTCTTCAGCAGATTCTGCTGCCTGTCTGCTTTGTTGATATAATCACAGAATCACCGTGTTGAGTGTTGTAGGTGGGGAAGAAATCAGCCCAGATGTTTGTTAATTTATAATGTGTTTTTTTTTAATCAAAAATGTTTCCCCAGCGCCCATCTGCTGTTGCTTGTTCTGACACTGTCAGAGAAACTCTCTCCTGCTCGCTCTTCCTGTCCCTGTCAGCTACTCCAACCCTTTTCTTCTGTTCGAGCCATTGAAAGCTACTGAAATAGGGAAGATGTGGTTAGAATGATGGTAGCTGCAGTGTTGGCCAGCCTTCCCTGCCCCCTGAGCACACTGCACTACCCCTCCCCTGCAGCAAGGAAGACTGTGAGAGTGTGGTCCCGTTAGAAAGCAGTGTGGATGATTTTTTTGTTTTCCCTGTTCTAGCCTAACTTCATAAAGGGAATAGATGTTAAAAACAAATAAACGTTACATATGTTTCTGCACTATGTATTCAAAGCCCAATAAAAGATCATATCCTACCAGAGGAAACACTGCAGGAGGAGAATAAGAACTGGACAAAAGCAGGTCTAAATTTCAAATAGTTTCATGTAGAGATGTCAAATGTAAATAATAATAATTTAAATTATAATAATAATTTTTAATACATGTTGGAATTAAATTTCCTCACAGCGTGTCGTGATTGCAGCCAGCATCAGAAGATACAGCACTCCCAGGTTTACTTCAAAAACTCTGAGCCAGCTTCTTGTTGAAGCTGGAACGTTCTTCTGGAAGTGTTCATCTATGCAGAAAATACACAAAGAGTCCACTGATGAGGCACTAAAGACACTTTGGAATTCATTTTTCTTTACATTTAGTTAATTTCCTTTGTAGGAATGTTAAATCGAGTGGTTCTTGCACATCACAAAATGTGTTTTTCTAATGTGGCTGGCAATGTTGAGACATGACTACATTTTAGACACATTTGTGGTCAGCAGCAAAATATATTTTGACCAACAGAAATCAGAAAACTGATATCTTTTTAGCGTGTTTCAGCTGCTGTTGGACAGGTGTGTTTGATTTCTCTTGAAATACTTCAGAAGACAATGTTTCCATGGGAACAGGATACCTAGCAGTCCTGATGTAACAGTTATTAGCTTTATCATATGCACACATGAGTGATGCACAAATGTAATAATAAGGAACAACCATGAACTGTAGAAACATTAAGGGCTGATGAGTTAAATGAGTTCTATTGGTTACTCTGTTCTTTAGTACAGTTAAACTCTACAGTTTAAACTACACTTAAACACTTTTAAGTTAAAAGCTTTTTCATCTGTTTGTGTTTCTCCTAATCACATATACTGACTTAACAAAGAATTTGTTTAGATATCCATCTGTTCCTTGTCGGACCACAGAACAGAAATACTGATTTAAACGCTTTGCATTAACTAACGGGTTAAAAGAGCTGTGCTGCTCCTATTGGCTGCTTCTCTCTGCCACTCACAGACCTCTTCCTGAAAGCAGAGCAGCAGCTGAACCAGTTGGACTTGAAGCCACAGACACTGAAACAGTCAGACGGTTAGAAACGGAGCTCCTAACTGGGAGTAAACAGGCCCAGTGCAACAAATGATCTGTGTGCCAGTTTGGACTGGAAACATATTCTGGGCACATGTGACACGAACACTAATATGTCTTAAAGTGGTCGGATATCAGAGCTTTAAAAGACACTGAACAACACTTTCATCACCAACATTTTCTTTGGTTTGGTCACTTTGATGATTTCCTGCTTACCAGCTTCTTGTAGGCCAACGTCAGGGTGCTGCTCTCCATCATCTAACACCTCCACCTCACTTTGCTCTCTCACTCCTCCATCCTCTTGGGACCCTCTGCTGTATTTCACCCTGAAATCTTCAACACTTTGAATTTCTGTAGACATTTTGAGCTGAAAGATATTTGAGCAGCTTCACCGTCTGTCTGTGTCTTTAAGTCCGACAGCTTTGAAATGAAAATATTGAGGAAGTAAAACAGGACGAGTCACAGTTCTTCTGACACGTCATGATACGTGTAAGAGTCAGTTATGAAGCACTGCAAACAACATCCTGCAAGACCTCCAGTTCCATTATATAAATTAAAAATGCTGAAATTCCATTAATACAGTAATTAAATCATTAAAAATGATAAATGACAGAAACTTGCAGTAGCTTAAATACATTTGTGGATTTCAGTGGGATCGGGAAACCATTTAGTGCTCATTAAAATACCTCCAACAACTTGTTTTTAATATTTGCTGCTTATCATATCAAAAACATACAGGTTTAACACAGCAGCTGCAGTATGTTTATAATAACACGGCTTTGTTAGACGCTGCCTTCTACAAACTGTAAGTACATCGAAGCAGCAGAGAGAAGAAGTGTTTGTGACACAGGAAATATGTCAGAGTGAACTATTTATTCATCTTTATTTTTACCAGCACAGAAACTAACAGGGCAGCGTGGTGCTGCAGTGGTGAGCACCATCACTTCTCAGAAAGAGAGTTCCTGCTTTGGGTGGTTTTGAGTAGAGTCTGCTAGTGTGGGTTTCCTGCTTCCTGCTGTCCAGGTTCCTTGTAATCTGGCTGTACATGTAAACTAAAACACAGAGAATAAATCAAGCCGGCGTAAAGCCTTTCTTTAAACTGCCTGCTGAAACAGTGAAACATGCTGCCCACACATAGTCACAGAGTTTTTTTTGACTGTGCAACTATGTCTCCTCTCTTTCTAAACTTCAGTCCCCTTCTCATATATCTCATAGAATAGCAGATTTACAGGACAGCTCCAAGTACCTATCCCACAGGCCAACAGGAGCCCTAAAAAGATGTTCAAAGGTCAGCCACAGCCAAAAACCACCATAAAGTACGAGGTGATAAGCCATCTGAAATGAAGGAATATGATCTTGAATAGATTCAGCTTCATGAAAGCTGTTTAGAGCAGGGCTCATTACCTTTAATACCTTTAATACATGTAATCTTTGACACCCACTTTAACTGGCCACGTAAGTGTTTTCCAACACATTCACACAAACACAGAGACACACTAAAGTGTGACTTTATTTATCATTTTTTTAAAATGACTCTGCACAACAAACTGCTTGCAGTGTTTATAAAATATGTGTTCAAATATGGAAAAAGATAGAAGTCATACATGCATTATATGTTTTATGCAGTTCAAACAAGGAAAACACTAAGTGGCACATCATTTTCATGATGTTATTTTATTAATGAAATAAAAAGCAGTTTTTCTGTGATCACATGCTGAGAAAGCCCTTCTTTGCTCAAAACAACAATACGTCTTTTAAACCTTTCTTTTAAGTTCAGCTGGCATGTGTTTCCCGAACACAGTGTTGCTTAGTCAACAATGTTTTCCCTGATATTTAATGAACGATCATAATATTAATGGTGAGCTGTGTTCATTGAATGAGGCACCAGAGTTGGTCCTGCAGACTTTTGACATTTCAGTTCACACAACTGTGTTATAAACAGTGGCCATTTCCGAATGTGTGTTTAAAACAGAACACCTGGTTTCAGTTAGCTTCATGTTTAAGCATATCTGAAAAATCTCTGCCCACAAACAGCCTCACAGGAGTAACAAAATAAGAGAAGTATGATTTATTACATCTGCAAGAGAACTGAAAGAGAACTATGAATCATGAAACTCTTAAAGACTGTAATCAGATTGGCCGTGTAGCACAGTGGAACAGTGGTTAGCATGTTTGCTTCACAGCAAGAAGGAGTTCAGTTCCACCATCACAAGTCTTTCTGTGTGGAGTTTGCATGTTCTCCCTGTATTAGTGGTGGTTCTCTCTGGGTACTCTGGTTTAGTCCCACAGTCCAAAGACATGCAGTTAATGGGGTTAGATTAATTGGTGATTCGAAATTGCCCACCAGTGTGAATGTGAGTGCAAATGGTTATCTATCTCAATGTAATAACTAACTCTACCTTTCTCAGCCTGCTTAAGCTCCAGCTGAAGGATCTTTTAGATATCAGTGCTAATGAAGATATCGACCCACAAGTCTTATGGGAGGCTACAAAATGTTTCATTCGTGGCTTTTCCATCTCATTCTCCTCCATGCTGGCAAAAACAAACTTGCTCAGGTGTCCAATTCAGAAAATCAGATAGAATCTTTACAGAATCTGCCAAAACTTATCCAGTCGGACAATCAGTCTACACTCCTAGCTTCACTGAAGGAAGAATATGATGCAATAACCTTGTCCAAATCAGAGTTCTTCTTGCATAGAACTAGACAGAAGTACTATTTTGAATCAGAGCGTCCTAGTCGTTTGTTGGCACTTATGCTTAAAGAATGTGAAACAAGGGCACATATTCCAGCTATAACTAGGGATGGGTATCGTTTAGGTTTTATCCAATACCAGTACCAAACCGGTACTTTGGAAACGGTGCTGGTGCTTAAACGGTGCTCGAACCGGTGCTTAAAGAATGGAGAACACACACTTTGTCCAAAAACCTCTCATGTTTAGCTGTTTGTTTGTATAAAGATAACAGTGTTAGCCTTTTCTGCAGCTATAGGGCATATATGGTATCACTCTTGGCTGGAAGCAGTGCTTAAACAATGGAAAAAACACAAACTTTGTCCAAAAACCTCTCATGTTTAACGGTTTTCCACTTTTTCTTTGGTCTTTTTAGCCTTTTTGGCCAGGGTGAAGGGAGCATCTTCCATCAAACAAGAAGACAGCTGCATGTAACTACAACGGTGTTTGCTTACATGCATTAATTTAATAACATGGTGTGAGATTATAATATTATTTTATGCCATGTTATACCCCTAATTAAAGACTGAATTATTATGTAGTTTTAGTTTGCATTATTCTCCTGAATTAGAAGAAGCTGATAACTATTGCATTTGTTAAACTGATTTGCATTACATTAGACTGCTGATTTATTGTGAATGAATGATATTGTTTATGAGGCATTATACTGCTGAGTTATAAGAAATACTGTTCGCAGAAAGTCATCGCCTTATTTGTCTGATTAGAAGAGAACAGAACATGCTTGAGTTTTCTGCCCCATCTCAGCAGGAGCAGATAAACAGGGAGCCAAGGTCGTAGCTTAGGCGCTGCGGGAGAGAAAGCATGTGAATGTTTAGGCTTTTATGATAAGGTGGGGGCAACTAGAGGCTATAAGAGTTTGATCAATGCTCCACCATTTTGAGATCTGATGCTGTCTGCGTACGGTGTCCATCTCCCACGCGTGTGTTCATTAAAATCATCGTTTGACTCAACCCGGCCGGACCAGTGTTGTTATTGTGGTTTTTCCTCTTGTATCCATCCCCAATTTTTGAACTCGTAACAATGGTTAGCGTACTCAACGTGAATTACACACGAACAACATTAAGCTACTCACGCAGAGAAGAGCGGCTGCTGCTGCATCATCATCCTCATCATTTCTGCTACACTGGCAGGGCTAGGGGCCAGGACTCTCCTCTTCGGGTTTTTGGGGGATGTTGCTAACTCCGGGTCCGATAACAGGCACCACACCCGCAGTAGACGTGCACGGTGTGAGGTCTCGCAGCAAGCTATCAAATACGGTGCATTTCTCGGCTTTAAAAAAACGCTACGCGTCGCCAGGTGTTTCATCAGATTCGAGGAGTTACCTCCTTTGACAGTATCACCTTAAAGCACTTGTTGCTGCTGAGTTTGCATCTTTTGCTGTGAAGTACAGCCAGACTTTTGACCGCTTCGCTTTGGGCATTTTTACTCTGTAGCTCTGCTCTAAAAGAACGTACGTACCTGGCCCCGCCTACTATCCTTGGAAAGGTAAAATGATTGGCTAGAATCCAAAGTGTATGACATCTCAGGGAAAAAAAGCACCGAAATAAAGCACTGAAATATGCGCTGCTTTTCGGTCTGGTTACTACCGTTTATGTCAAAACCGGTACCCATCCCTAGCTATAACAGCTGCAAATGGTAAAAATACGACAAATGCTCAGTCCATTAATGCGACTTTCTTGTCATTTTTTGAAAATCTGTATAAATCAAATATCAATTTTAAGGATACTACCTGTAATCGCATTAACTCTAGATGAGCTGCATAGAGCGCTGAAAGACCTTAACCCTTTAAGACCTACCATAGAACCAAGTCCGCCAGAACTTATATTATATTTTTACATGCTGTGGAGCCATTTTTGGGAGCATTTCAAGTTGCTATACATCAATACAACCATTATAACCCAGATTCTAATAATATGTATGCATTAAGTGCATAGTAATTACATAAATTGCAAAAAAGTGCAATAAATTACAAAAAAATTGAAAATTGTTTTTGTTTTTTTTAACACATATTTCTAGTTAGAGAAATTTAAGAGGTTTATCCCTCAAAACTGTAAATACAAAAAAGTTAACAAAATAGTTTTCAACCACAGGAAATTTATTTTAAGTGTCTTCATAGTTTTATTTTTGAAACAGACCAATTTTTATATACTGCAGGAAAAACGAAAATAAATATTATACTGTAAATTTGCAAAAAAAGCAGCATATGCATCAAAATAAACTATTTCCAGCAGTGCAATTTGAGTTCTAAGCATCCCAGAAACGACACAGAAAGTCATAAAGTCAAACATAACTACACCAGTATAGGCTTACAAGGCCCTGATGGTAAAAAAAACAAAAACAAACTAAATTTCCGCGAAAATGACG
Source organism: Rhamphochromis sp. 'chilingali' (assembly GCF_963969265.1). Taxonomy (NCBI): domain Eukaryota; kingdom Metazoa; phylum Chordata; class Actinopteri; order Cichliformes; family Cichlidae; genus Rhamphochromis; species Rhamphochromis sp. 'chilingali'. The sequence continues at coordinate 34,492,445 of NC_137944.1, forward strand.
TCACTTCCGGTTTCGGGCAGGTCATGGCGGACATAGGATAGTTCGCGCTGATGGACGTAGGAAGTATTACGAACAGCTGATCGGATCGGCAAAGTGTGTTTCTGGAATATTATGTTTTTGTTGCTGCAAGTGCTTTTTATGCAGTTTTTGCAAAGCTATATGTGGAAGGAAACCGAGGACAAGCTGATGGCATAAGATGTAAGTACAACTCCTCCGGTTTCATATGAAAAAGAATTATTGTGCTAGCTCACGTGGTTGCAGAGCTACCGGGATTTAAAAATAGTTACGCAAAACGGAGCGTGCCCGCTCCGACCGGCTCAATTAATTTTGCAATCCGGAACGGGTCTTTCCCCAGAGACCAGAAAACAGAACTTATTACCATTCTCTTTAAAAAGGGAAAAGACCCTCTTGAGTGCTCTAGTTTCAGACCAATATCTCTGCTCACAACTGATCTCAAAGTATTCGCAAAAGCTCTCGCATTGCGCATGGAAAGAGTTATCCATGTTTTAGTCCATGCAGTCAGTATTAGTACGGCGAGTAACCTTCAGTAAAAGTAATAATTCACACAGCAATAGTACATTCATGTAGTTGTAAAAAGCTTGATAATATATTAAGTAATCCAAAGTATTCAGAATGCGTTACTCTCATTGAGTAACGTAAAGGAATACGTTACAAATACATTTTGGGGCATGTAATCTGTAATCTGTAGTGGAATACTGGTCTATAAAGCTCTGAATGGTTTAGGACCAAAATACATCAGTGACCTCCTGACCCAGTATGAACCATCCAGATCCCTCAGGTCATCTGGATCCGGTCTTTTATCAGTTCCCAGAGTCAGAACCAGACACGGAGAAGCTGCATTCAGCTTTTATGCTCCTTATATCTGGAACAAACTCCCAGAAAGCCTCAGATCAGCTGAAACACTCAGTTTATTTAAATCCAGGTTGAAGACTCACCTGTTCTCAGCTGCATTTGAATACAGCACCAAATCTGCACTGTTTACTTTTAAGCTTAAATTTCAAAACTTACATTTTAACTACTGATTTTATCTACTTCTCTTTTTTTTCCATTTTAAATCATGCTTTTTATTTGTTTTATCTTTTTAATGTCTCTGTAAAGCACTTTGAATCACCTTGATGTTGTATTGTGCTATATAAATAAACTTGCCTTGCCTAATGTCCCCGCCTACAATTAAACACATTCACTTAATGAAAATCGGGGCATCTGCTGTGGCAAACGGGTGCAAGCCTTTGACCACAAACTAAGTCACTGCTCAGTGACATTCATCTATCCTGGCCTGAAAGGAGACGCTACCGGTAGACTGCAGCGAGAACTGCCAGCATCTGAGCCAGACTCTGTCTGTCTCTCTCATCATGGTCACCTAAATGCACAGTAATGGCAGGTTTTGTAATAAGGCAGAACGCGCTAACATAATATGCACTGTTGTTGATTATTTACCTGCCGCATTAACGGGAGAGGACGTGCAAACGTTACCGCTGCTGCTGGGTTGAGATTCACGAGTCCGGAGCGGAATTAAAAACACGACATTCATTTAAGGTTATCGTCTGTTTTGTGAGCAAATGCTTTTGCATATTCGTAGTGTTTCCTCCCTTAAATCAAATGTCTACTTTGCAAGTACTCCAAGTTGCCCTGTTGTCATCTGTTCTCGTAAAGTATAACCAAACTTTTGAGCGTTTGTGCCGCATAGGCGCCGTGTTTCCTGCCAGGTAAATGACGCTCCGCAACGTGGTGATGTCATTTGAGGCGACTGGAATCGATAAGGGAATCGTTTGCAAAAATGGCAAAAATGGCAAACAATTCCAATTAATTGAAACAGTGGGAACCAGTTCTCAATTCGATTCCCATCCCTAAGTATAAGTCATCATGTTTGTAAATCAGATATTGGCTCTGTAAATGTAATGTTATGTTTTTTTCATATTGTCAAACATGCTGCAAATCTCACTGTGGTGGACTGTGTTATTTAAAGTCTGCATGGAAATCCTCTTCAGGTTAGTGCAAGATAAACAGGTTAGTTTGATGCTTTGTGATTTAAAGTAAAGAACAGTGTGTGACTGGAACACAGTTGTTGTGGTTTCATGGTCAAGTTAAGTTACATCAAGTGTAGCAGAAGTTCACATGAATTTTAGCCGATGATGCTGAGATTCATGCATGTACCAGCCCACAACCCTGGCGACACATCAGCGAAGACACACGCCCCCCTCTTCCCGCTCCACCACAACCACCCACACATGCAGGGCCTTGGAGTAGGGGTGTGTCACCAGGGTGCAGAGGAGGCCACCCCCTGTCCCCTTCTGGCTGCCTCTGCCTCAATTTTATCCCACAACTTAGACATTCACATTACTCACACTCTCATTACACATACATATAGGATCTTGGGGGTGGGCACGATACACGGAATCCAAATTACCATCAGGGTGTACACCTCACCCCTGGCGTCGTTGCCCACCTCTCAATTTTACACGTAGACATTGAGGGCTAGCAGGAGGGACCATGCGCTTACCTGCTGCTCTCTGGCAGGTAGCTCCATGCCCTCCTGGGTTTTAAATGCACCTTAGAACACACATGCATCAACACTACAATGAGCGGGTGGAGGGAGGTTTGGAGTCTTCTCTCACCCCCGTTCTCTGCGGCCCGCTGGAGCGGGAGGGCTAGTAGGAGGAGTTGGCCGTCCGACTGCGGTCTGGAGTGTGGGGCCTCCCTGCTGCTGTGGAGTCGGGGCGGTCTGCCTCTCCCCACCGCAGGGAAAAGGGTAACACCACCTGGGTCTGGGTGCAGTTCCCCCCTCCAGGGGCGGGGGCACCTAGACCCGGTTCGTAGAGTACGCTTGGGGAGTGTGATCGTGTGTACAGCGTCTCTTTATGTCTGTCTCCACGTTGGTTGAGTGTGGAGTGAGTGCATATGAGAGCATGAGGGTGGGAATGGATGTTTGTGTCTGTGTGTGCCTGTATGTCTGTGTCTATATGTCAGGTTGGGTATCAGGCGCCACCTCTCTGGGGACATCTCAGGCCCTCCAAGGTTTGGAGGCCTATCTCCCCCCACCACCACTTTCCCTGCCAGTGGCGGACTCCCTCAGGTGTCGGTGCGTTGGTGGTTCTTTGTGTCCGGGGATGGGCGTCCAGGTACACGCCGGCTCACTCCTTGGCGGCCGCTTATCGGGGCCTGGAGCCTGGGGCTCGCTCGGGCCACTTCGGAGGTGGGGTGCCCCCGGCCTCTCGGCCTGGGGCTCGGTCACTCAGGCACAGCTGGCTGCCGGCGGAGCACACGGGCGCGTCACTGCAACCCCCCCTGGCTTCTGCTCCGCGGCTGCTGAGTGAGCCCTCATCTGGGACTCTCCTCAGCTCTTTCTGGGACAGTGGCGCGGCTGCCCCTCTGTTGGTCTTCCTTGGTCTCTTGTGTTCTGGGGGCCTCTGGATGTCTGGAGTTTTGATCTCCTCCATACCTGCTTCATGCCCTGGAGGACGGGGCTGTGGCCCCCCCACACCCTCTGGCAGATCATTACATGAAGGAACCTTTTAAAAAACAAAAAACAAGCGCGTCCATGCTCACAGGTGTACACACGGGTGATCACACCCACAAACTACACCCTTTTTTGCTCCTACCTCAAAGCACACTGTGTGCTGTCAATCTTACGTGCTGCACAATGACGTTGTTTATTCTATTACTCTTGTTTTCTTCCGCTTGTTTTCTTTTTTCTTTCTCAACAGGTGATCCAGGTGATCGATATATGTATTTTTTTTTTGCTCATTCTGTTGGTTTTTGTCTTTTGCCCTTCTCCCCCGTCCCTCTTCTCAGCTGTTTCTCTTTCTTTCTCCCCTTCTTTCCCCCAGTCAAGTCTGTCCCGTATTCAGCAAGTGAAAATAAAATAAACAATAAAAGGTGAATCAAACAGACCATTACGGCAAGGCTGGGATGGTCAATTTGGTAAAGTAAATCCGTTGGGCATCTTTCTTTGCTTTTAGACAATAATTCTGATGGCAAAAGAACCAAACGGGTCAGTATCTAATTACAAACAATTAAAAACGAGACATGAACATGATTCTGAGCAGGAGTACGAGTGTAAAACTGCAAACAGAATCAAGCAGTACCTGGAATCTGACCTGACATGGGGAGAGGGAAACAGACAAACCAACAATGAACAGAGGGAGACAGAGGACTTAAATACACAGCAGGGTAATGAGGGAAGTGGAAACACCTGGGGAGACACAGCTGACCCAAATGATCATGACACCACAAGGAAAAGCAAAACTAAGCACAATGAACATAGAAACAAGACTTTTAAAACATGGAGAGACATGAACTTGGACTCGCAAGCTTAACACAAGAGACAGGGAGAGCGAACAAGAGAAGGAGAAGATGTTTGTAGCTTATTTTAGGATGTAGAAATGTGTTATAGGATGTAGAAGTATAGTAGAGACACTGACACTGCCCTGGATGTAGCATAGGCCTAAATGTGTCATAAACGTAGGAGTAGACTTGTAGGAGACCCTTCCCCACCTTGAGCTGTGAAAATAAGACAAAACGAAGCTAAAGCTGAGTGGAAATTCCCCAGGAGATACCTGGGTGGGGGTGTCAGTGCAGTGTTTGAAACTGGATAACTTTGGTCTGGAAGGAGATGCACTTTTATGATCCACAAGAAGTTCCGTACGCAGAGGTACATATACACATGCACTTACACACAGGTACGTGCACACGTACTCGCACACACACAACATACAAACACAGTGTTTAGTTTTATGGCACATCGTATAGGGCTTAAAATGGGGGTCACGTCTATAAAACTGTGAGCAACAGCAAAGGAGTTGAGATCTGCTGATGAATTCTAGGGTCCTGTACATCTCCCTTCTAGAAGCTGTATCAATGAGTGTGGATAAATAAAAGTGTTGTGAATTGACTACTTAGTGCTGGTGTTGTCTCTGGAGGCCTGAGGAATCTAAGAACTGGGGTGAAACTGTTTAGAGGTAACAGTTTTGATGCCGAAACCCGGGACATTTTTGCTCTGAGATCGCGCAAACGAAGCGAACAGAGAGCCGCCTAACTCATCTGAAAAGGTAAGCACCACCTGTTTATTCGAAGTGTGCCTTGTCACCGGCTAAAGGCCGCGTGTGTGTTCTGGGCTTGGCTGCTCCACAGGCTCTTGGATGTGAGGGCAAGACCCGTGGGACGGGAGGACTAGGTTGGTAACCTTCAGACTGGAACCCTTAAAATAACTAAGTTGGGGTTAGAGTCCCCGTTACGGACTCAAGTCTGCATAAACGCAGGACTGGTTGCTTGGGCCAGTTAAATTCTGTGCTGGGTTGAACCGGAGTGTCTGCTGCAAATAGAGGGCCGTGAAGAGTGTGTGCAATTGCTGTTAGAGTCGGCACCCCGACAGAGGTTCAGGAGTAAATTGAAGTAATAAAGGAATTGGAGTCTAAAGTGTGTTTGTGGTGTCGGAAAATCCCCGTTAGAGTCGGGGTCTCGAGAGAAGTTTGGGAGTAAGTGCAGAAACTAAGAGATTTGAGTTTAAGATTGTGTTTTTGTGGTGTGTGTGGAAAATGTGACGGGAGGCCAACTAATTGTTGTAAATTGTGAGTTTATTGGGGGGTATAATTTGATTGTGTTTTGGGAAAAAGAGAAACCGCGGTTAGACGCCGTGCTGCAGTTTAAGTAATTTGTGCCGTGATCTGAAGATTGTGGGTCCATTGTTCTGGTGTGGTTGAGGTCTAAAAGAGCGGACCGCACCCACTCTGTGTGCTGATTTAGGGCATTGTCCTGAATCGGCAGAGGAGGAAGTGCCTCAAAGCGAGCTGTGAAGGAGACTGCCTAAGGGGGCGGACTCATAGGCGAGATGAAGGAGGAGCAACAAGGACAGCGACATCTGGTGGTAAGTAGAGGGAATTCCAGGTCAGTTAAAAAATAATTGCTGAACAAGGGGAGATTATTAGAGGAGTGAGAAGTTCAACAGAGGAAGAAATTCAATGGAAGACAATTGAGAAGCAAAAAGAGAAACTAGGTGATGCATTGAGGACACCCAACAGGTAAGGATGGTAAAATACGGGAAATGTGGAAGGAAATAATCGGTGTGTGTGACCAAGTTGGAGTGAAGAGTGACACGCAATGCTCCCTGCATCTGCATTAGAAATGCCCCTAGTGGTTGCAGCAGGGGGTGAAAGAAGATACCATATGGGGTAGGGGATTTCCGAGCCATAGCTGGCCGGTGCGTTACAGTTACTGCACTGGAAGAAATACTGGCAGCTTTCACTACCAGACCAGACTCCACACCCTTTTTTTCGAATGCAGGAGCAGATTGGGAATTCCATGCGTCAAAAATATCCGACCCCAGGTATCGTTTAGAAAGACTATGCTAGAGGGGGTACCAGAAAAGGCAAGAGAAAAAATCTTAGATTACCCTGACTTAGAAGGGGCAGATGCAAATTGCTGGGAGAGACACCTGGTGCATTATTTGGGGAAGCATTAATAAGAGAAAGATAAGAAGAAAGTGGACCTAAAGGAGCTTCAGGAACAATTTCTTAATCTCAACTGGGGAGAAGCGAGACAGAAGGTAAGTGAGAGAAAGAAAGAGAACAAATCAACTGGCTCGCCTAAGGTAATGGTAGTTCAAGGCTGCCCACCGGTGCCCTGGGCTATGGAAGGGGTGCGCCTGGAGCGGGTCATGGGCCTAGAGGTGTCTGTTTGATGTGTTATCAGCCTGGGCACTGGTCGAGAGACTGTCCACAGCAGCCACAAATACAGCAGCATATGGGCCCGCCTCAGGGAGGAAGGGGTGGTCCATTCCATCAGGCTCCAAACCCACACATGATCCCTGGACGAAGATCCCAAATGCCGATCTGGGAGGTTGACTGGTACAGCTCGGACTGGCAGCAGTGACACACTCCACAGGGAGGCCGGGGAGAAGGGGGAAAGGCAGGTAATTCCTTTAAAGACTGAAATTGGAAAGCAAGCAGTGGCTCATCCATATGTCATTTCAGCGCAAGTGCCTGTGAACCTGATGGGGCGAGACCTGCTCATCAAACTGAGAGCTGTGATCATGTGTGGGCCTGATGGTTTAACAGTGACTTTGAGAGATGGCACACCGCTTCCTTGTGTGGCCACAGGCACGAGAGGACAGTGGCTGCTGTCTGAGGACATTGACCGCACAGCAGAAATCTACTGAGCCCATCTGACAACCTCTGATGGCATCTTGGCACACTTCCAGCTCTGGCGGCCCTGGATTATGGCCCTGGACAATATATGCTCCACCCATCGACCCATACCACGTGACGCTCTTTTATGACCGCGAAATTACTGAGTGGTATGAAGACCTGTTCCATGAATTCCTGGAGGGGAAGGTATGGAAGGTCTCTACCAGGGATATTTATGTTGGACCGCAGGGGGTAGCAGCCCTGGTCCACTTGGCGGAAGAACAAGAAAGCTGGTTCCAAATGGGTCACGAGTCTGTGCCTCATGTGTCTCTAGTGGTTCATTCTGGACACCAAGCAAAGGACTTCAGTCCCATGATACGCGTAGCGTCACGAGCAACTGATTGGCAACCTACACAGATTCCTGATGTCTCCTTCTCCCCAAGTACTAAAACCTATAGAATTTCAACATCTCACACAGATGATACTATGTTGGAACATCATCCCATTCCAGGACACATGGCAGGGAACTGACAGATCATCCAGAGGTCGTTAAAGGCCTCTCACAGTTTCCTGACACATTGTGGTCACAGGGGCCTACTGATGTTGGCTTAACCACCTGCTCCCCTGTGACCTTTGAACTCAAATCTGACATTCCAATATGGCATCCGCAGTACCGACATTCACCACAGGTGGAGGAAGGCATTGCAGAGACTATTGCAGTCGGGTCCAACATCTTTAATGGCAGTGCAAAATAGAAATGCTTTGGACATGTTGCTGGGAGAAAAAGGGAGTGCTGTACTTTTATTCCTAATAACACAGCACCCGATGGCTCTGTGATCAGAGTTCTGGAAGGCCTGAAGACGCTGTCCACCACAATGCATGACCATTCAGGAGTTGACAACCCACTGGAAGCATGGATGACCTCTGTCTTTGGGCAAGGGAAAGGTTTTATTATGTCAATTATGATTTCTTTGTCTGTTTTCCCTGCTATATTAGCAACGTATGGGTGCTGTTGTGTGCCTTGTATCAGAGCTTTGTTCGTAAGACTCATCGACCGTGCTGATGAGTCTTACTCAGACACGGAGACCAGCCCCTAACACAAGGATTCCATATAGTGGAGTGGAGGAAGTCGTAAAATTCGGCAGGAATGGCGTAAGAAGAGATCAAAGGAAATTTCGGACAATATAAGACCTTAATGAGGGGAACCCTTGATCAGATAGCGACGTGGCATGACTCTTAACTGAAGCTCTGACAGAGAGCAGTGACGCATGCCAGGATTTTAAGACTTGAGGTAATGGCTTGATGGCTCGTGAAAGCTTATGTGAGTTTGTCTTTGAGTAGAAATTGAGAGGGGGTGCCTAGCTGGTTAATTTACTTTGGGTAAGGTAGTGATAACTAATGTGCCGATTTCTGAAATGAACAGAGGGTGGGGAGTTTCTGAAGGGCTGGTTAAACTGAGAGACTGATCAGAGGAGAACTGCACTTTGCAGAATGAGGGATGGAAAACATTCAATTCAATTTTATTTATATAGTGCCAAATCACAACAAAAGTTGCCTCAAGGCGTTTTATACATTAAAACTGGCATCCCATGACTAGCAGAGATAAACAGCAATGGAGGACCAGCAGAGCATGGAACTAGCAAATGATTTCCAGTTATTAAATGGTGTTAGGAGGCAGTTGCACAGAACTGAGCTTGCTAGCTGGCGCTGATGGGTGGGTGGAGCTACAAGGTATGCAGTAGCTTTTGCTGTTGGAGCTGCAATTTTTGCTTTTGCAAGTAAGAAGACTTTGGATTGACATTTAGATTTGCGTGGTTAAGAACCCTTGAAAGTTAGAATGCTGGTGAATGGAAGCAGTTGTAGCTGGTCCAGTCTGAATCCTTAATGGAAGGATATTCAGGAGACTTTACAGAAGCATGGGTACGTTGTGGCTTCTGGGTCCGGCGCTGGTGTCCGTTGGCTTTTCCGCTAACTCTCCCGGTCTGTGGCCTTGTTTCAAAGCAACTGCTATGAGCTTTGCTGGTGGGTGATCTTGCTGAATTGCATGGATGTGGTTACTTCATAACTGGATTTAGCAGAGAGACGACTGGTTGGATAAACATAGCAGACCAGATTGTCGGCCAGTGAGAAAGCTGCTAGTAAGTTCATATGGTATTCAGTTTCTTGTGTAGCTCGTTGTCTGATGTGCTGACAGAAAAGAAGTGGTGGTGTGCGATACTGCATATTTTGGTGTCAAACCGATACCGATACTTTTAAATAAAAAAGGTTGACACTCAATGAATTGCTAATAAATGGCCTGGTAAATGGCCTGTATTTATATAGCGCTTTACTAGTCCCTAAGGACCCCAAAGCGCTTTACATATCCAGTCATCCACCCATTCACACACACATTCACACACTGGTGATGGCAAGCTACATTGTAGCCACAGCCACCCTGGGGCGCACTGACATATTTAATTTTATTATTAAATAGTGTTATTAAAGAGTTAAAACCCAGGACATAATTAGGACAAAGTTGTTGTTGGTGGTGATGTGTACAGCTGGCAGCGGGAGGGCTGCAGCCGTTGAATGTAATGTTACAGCAACCGTGTGATTTTTGTAAGAGTAAATGATGCTGCGAAGCATGAAAATGCCATTGGGTCTGCCGTGATGGTTTCGTTTAGTATTTCTTTCTAAAAATAAAAGTGCACCAAAACCAGTAAAACAATTAAAATGAGTACTGTTGAGAAACTATAATACAAAAATTACAATTAAAATTCTCAACAACAAAAACAACAGGTGAAAATATAATTATCATGTAAACAACTGAACAACCCCCATCTCTGGCGCTGTCCCAGGAGCGGCGAGTCCGGCGACTTGGCTGTTTCGTCTTTGCCGAAAGCACAGCATTGGAAACAAGAGCAGAACTTAAAGTAAAGAATCGATCTCACTAGGCCAGTATCGATCTGATACCAATACTGACTTAGTATCGATACAATCGATATTTGGATTGATTGTCCCACCACTAATGAGAAGGTGATTGCAAGAAAATGGAAGGATGGGTAAAATTATGTTACTCTTGTAAAATAAGCTGTGTTAAAGACTTTCTCCAAAGGTGTTCACACGAGAACGGACGAGAGCGAACTGTGTTCACATGAAAATGAGAATGAACAGCTCTAGAATTGGGGGATCATAGATAAGAACCAGAAGGAGCGTGTTTGGAGGTGTGGTCTCACTCCTGAAATTCAGATACTTTATCTCTAAATAAGGTTTCAAAGGAGACTTCATAATCATATTAACATAAAAAATTTCAAAAGCATCTTAAGCTAATTAAGCTATTTTAGGTGTTGAATGTGAAAGTCAGCATTCATTGCTGCACCACAAAATTTCCAGTGCTTACCATTTTCCTGTAACCCAGGACTGATGGAGTAGTCTTCATGTTCTTGAATCTCCACTTGGCTTTTCTCTTCACCATCCACTCGGTCTCCTTTGCTATATCTCACATGTGTTGCAACTTGAGTACCTGTGGACATTTTGGGAGAACTAAAAGCCTCAACCATCTGCTTCCGCCTCTGTCACGCAGCTGTTTCAAGAGATGAGCATGAAGGAAGTAGCAGCTAACCACAAACACAAACACACCCGCAAAACATATGCACTACTATTATGTATTTACAGACGCTCACTTACTCTCTGTCAGTTAAATATTGTAAGGATTATAGAATGTAATAAATTATTTATTTCTTATTTGGAAAGGCCTTGCCATTTTTCCTGACTTTAAGGCTTTGTGTACCACAGTCTCACAGATGTGATGATATGGTCTGTGATGTGCTGCAGCATGAGCATGTTTGCAGACTTCAGACTGGTCACTGAAGATGTCAGACTTGCTGTTGTTTTATAGATAAAAAGACACGGCTGCTGTTTTTATATTTGAGTCAAATGATGATTAGTGTCATGAATATCAATAATAAATAAAGCAAAATTGCTAAATGGTGTTTAAAAATGCTGTAGTTTCTTCTCTTTTGCTGTTATGTGATTTGAAACTTGCAGATACGTAACACAACAGACTAATGTGGCCTTATGAGCTACAAATAAACTTAATAACGTTTAATGCTTTTAATGTTACTGTCTCACATCTGATCAGAGACTTTGTGGCTTGAATGCGTCAAAGAGCTGATCACAGAAACCACTTCCTTCTTCATGAGGTACACAGCAACTAATTTCCTACTCAGCATTTGAAACTGAGTCGTTACAGACAGCAGGAGTTGTGCAGTCAGCGGGTGTAGTTAGAAGTCTTTTGTTAAGTTCTGTTAAAGAAAAACATTTATTCACATTACTGCTTCCACTTTTGGTGGTAACCTGGTGTGAGCTAACTCCCCAGAGAGATGTCATAACGTTAATAAGATTGATTCCTGTTGGCAGAGTCTAATTCAGATTTTAGGTGTGCTGTGAATCAGATGACACAGGCTATTATGACATCAATAATGCACATCAGGTTGACTGCAATTCTTTGTATGGGAACGGCATACCATGCCCCCGCCACACACTGATGTACACTGGTAGTGTCAGACTCCACAACCACCACTAGAGGGTGCCCTGGAGGAGTTAAGTTGGTAGGGTGAGCCACTAGGTTGCACTGCATACCTTAATGCTGGAGCTGGCTGATGCTGAAGTTGGGATCTGGAGCCGATGATTGACATGAAGTAATGAAGGGCCTTCTGGAGAGTGCATCTGGATTTTGGTGGCTTTTCCAGGTAGGTATATTACTTGGAAATCACAGTTCTACAGTGTGAGATTATTATATTATCTTATGCCACGTTATGCCCCTAATTAAAGATTGTGAAATTATTATGTAGCTTTAGTTTGCATTATTCTCCTGACTTGAAGGAAAACGACTACATTTATTAAACTGATTTGTATTACATTAGACTGCTGATTTATGGTGAATGAATGATATTGTTTTATGATGCATGATACTGCTGAGTTATAAGAAATACTATTTTCAGAGAATCATGGCCTTATTTGTCTGATTAGAAGAGAACAGAGCATACCATAGAGGTTTTCTGCCCCATCTCATCAGGAGGAGATAAAACAGGAAGCCAAGGCCGTCACGTAGGCGCCGTAAGAGAGAAAGAATGTGAATGCTTAGTTTGGAGGGGGGCTGAAGCTATAGGAATGTGAGAAACGCTCAGGCACTTCGAGATCTGGTGGACACCCTCCTGTCCACATCTCCCCTCCAGATGGTTAATGCTCAAAAGTGTTGCATGGAATAATGAGAATTGTATGGAATAAAGAGATTGTTGATTGAGCATTTATACACCGAGTGTTGTTCTTCCTTCAGCCCAAAGACCAAAGAACTGAGATTTAACAACAGTCCAAAAAAATCACATCCCACTCAAAAAGTCCCTTCTGGATACAAAATACAGCTCCTTTGTGGGTTCTGGCAGTCTACTGCAAAATATCAATGTTAAGTATATTATACTTAACATGTGGTCTACTTGCTTGGCAGTAGACAACATCTCTTACCAAGCATCCATTCCTTGTATGCATGGTGGGGTAAGCCTCTTTAATGGTTTGCCTATAATCCACGCACAATTTAGGACTCTCTTCTTTTTTCATCATCACAATTGCCTGCATGGCTTGGTACAGAAGCAAGGGGAAGGAATATTAAGCTCAGGAGTAGGGATGGGTATCGAAACCTGGTTCTTGTTGAGAACCGGTTCCCACTGTTTCAATTCCTTGGAATTGTTTGGCATTTTTGCAAACGATTCCCTTATCGAGTCCAGTCGCCCCGAATGACATCACCACGTTGCGGAGCGTCATTTACCTGGCAGGAAACATGGCGGCTCAAACGCTCAAAACTTTGGTTATACTTTACGAGAACAGATGACAACAGGGCAACTTGCAGTACTTGCAAAGTAGATATTTCATTTAAGGGAGGAAACACTACGAATATGCAAAAGCATTTGCTCACAAAACACGCGATGACCTTAAATGAATGTCGTGTTTTTAATTCCGCTCCGGACTCGTGAATCTCAACCAGCAGCAGCGGTAACGTTTGCACGTCCTCTCCTGTTAATGCGGCAGGTAAATAATCAACAACAGTGCATATTATGTTAGCGCGATCTGCCTTATTACAAACCTGCCATTACTGTGCATTTAGTGACCATGATGAGAGAGACAGACAGAGTCTGGCTCAGATGCTGGCAGCTCTCGCTGCAGTCTACCGGCAGCGTCTCCTTTCAGGCCAGGATAGACGAATGTCACCGAGCAGTGACTCAGTTTGTGGTCAAAGGCTTGCACCCGTTTGCCACAGCAGATGATTTTCGGTAAGTGAATGTGTTTAATTGTAGGCAGGGACATTACTGGATATTCTTGTGTAATTGCTACAGAATAATTTATGTTATACTTTGTTATTGCTACAGAAGAATATTTATTTTATTATTTTACATTTATAATTTTTTTTCCTGGGGACCCTGTGACACCCCATTGAAGAGACGTAGGCTGTGGATCTCTTAAGATCTCACTGCTGGGTTTGTAAGGCCATGTTACCCCTAAAGTTCTACCTTGTTCAAAGAGAAGATAAAAAACAAAGTTTTAAGCTAATCAACCTTAGTGTTCTCCTTTTAAAAAAAAAAAAAAAAGGATTGATAAAGAATCGAATCGTTAAACAGAATCGAAAATGGAATTGGAATCGTGAAAATCTTATCCATACCCATCCCTGCTCAGGAGCTACTGGAATGCTGGTGGATGAGGCTTTATTCCTGTCAAGACTTTGGCTTGGGCACTATCTGAAGTGCCCCAGCCAAAACACCTCACCTTAAGAAGACTTTCTGAGGCTGCACAACTCTGTGGGCCACCAGAACTTTGTCCTTCTTCACAAAGATCTTAGTGGAGCTCAGCAGCGCAGAACCAGAGTTTTGTGTAACTTTTCACCCAAGCGGTCAGCTCTTTGTGCACCTCTGTGACGCGGACTTCACCAATCATTTTGCTAGCAATTGCCATCATCTTCCAGTAACCACTCAAAACCAGTGAGGGAATATTCATTGTCAGATGTTCATACAGCAGTACTGACATTCTCACTGACTTGATCCTACATTGTCGCAATGATTGCCATAGGTCCAAAATTGCAGAAAAGTGAGCATCATGTAAATGGCCTGTATTTGTATAGCGCTTTACTTAGTCCCTAAGGACCCCAAAGTGCTTTACACTACAATCAGTCAACCATCCATTCACACACATACTGGTGATGGCAGCTACATTGTAGCCACAGCTGCCCCGGAGCGCACTGACAGAGGCGAGGCTGCCGGACACTGGCGCCACCGGGCTCTCTGACCACCACCAGTAGGCAAACGTGGGGTTAGTATCTTGCCCACGGATATTTGATATGCAGCCAGGAGGCAGCCTGGGATCAAACCACCGACCTTCCGGTGAGTAGGTGACCCGCTCTACTACCTGAGCTACCCCATGTGATTAACATGTCCACAAATCCTCACTACTATATTATACAGGGACAACAACTGTGCTGTAGACTTTACCCTAACCCAAGGTTGTATAGTTTTGTTCTCCCATATCCACATCCACATCGAATAAAGATATGATACAGAGTGCAGACCTGCTTCTCACTCTCTGTGGTGCTGAAAATTTGAAAGATTTTAAACAATAACTATAGCTCCAGCTTCTTAAATGTCAAACTGCTCCTTTTCCTTTCACATGTATCTTTTAACATTTCACACAAACATTAAATCAAACTGTCACCACAGGGGGGCAGCATGGAGCCAGAGAGTGTTAGTGTAGCTGTTCACCCCTATAGTAAGAAACAAGAAGACTGATGAAGGAAAAGCTTCTTCCACTGGTGTAACACACAGGTTTGTATGAAGTGATTGTTGCTGTTTGTTGTAAAAGAACAACACACTTGTGGTCTGACCTAACTCTGTAGTGCAACAACAACTATACAAATGTGAGCTCAGTGCAGACTATGCTGGCTCACTGCAGCCTCTTATGTAATACCACTTTATTCCACGAGAGTACAGGCTGGTTAGAAAATGCAAAATTTAATTAATAGATAAACAATATATGTCCTGTACATTATGTTTGAGTTGTTGTTATTTTTAGCAGTTTTGTTAGTGCACATTATACATGTAATATTGTGTTTGGTGTAAAAAACAAGACTCAGAGACAGCAGAAAGGCCATTTAAACCAGTTAAAGTCCAGGAGACGGCGGGAAATTGACAGATTAGTGAAAGAGAGAAGACAACTGAGGAAACAGTGGAGAAGGGCCAATGAGACAGAAAGGGAGGGACTTACTGCCCTGCAGGAGGAAATAAAGCAACAACTTAGTAAGCTGCGAAGAGCAGAACACCTCAGACGACAACATAAGAAGAAAGAACGGACAAGGACCCTTTTCTGAAGCAGCCCATACTACTTTGTTAAGGGAATTTTTTTTCAAAGAGAAGAGCTGGTGCCTCTTGCCCATAAAAGACCTGGAAGATCATCTGAGGAAAACTTACTCGGAGGAGTAACTTGGAAGAAGAACGCTGCAGCCACAGACGAGCCCCTCTTCATCACTGTGGTCAGCCACACCTCACCTGTCTCCCTCTTGGCACTGTGGACTGAAGAAGATGAGCCTGCCTCTGTATCCTCCTCTACCTATTCAAGGCTTCTAATATTAGATCAGAATATATATCATTCTTATATCTTTCTTCTTGCTTTAGAAATGAGACATTTGTGGATTGCTAGTATACAATAATCTAGAAAACAAAAGGAAAAACATTAAAATTCAGAGTACAAAAATAGATCCATATTTAGAAATGATCCATCAGAATGAAGTCAGGAAATAAAGCACACAGCAGATCAAAAACATGAATAACAGGAGTCCTTTAATACATTTAGCTCTGACAATGTCAGGTTAAAGTTGGACAAATAAAATACATTGAGAGAAAGAACCTGGTTACATTCAGCTACATAAACTCTGTTTCCTGGAGTCAACAATTCAACATCCCATTTAGCCCCAACTTCTCTATCCTTACTTTACAAATGCAGCATAAAAGAGAATTGATAACTTATTCGCACATTTGAAATTTGTTAAATCTGCTTTTCTTCTTCATTTCAATCTCCTGTCAAAATCCCCATTTGTAGCTAAAAGTAAGAAGCAGCAACTTTCAGCTGTTTCAGAGAAACTGAAGAAGACATTTACTGAAGTTTTAGGACCAACAGGCTGATGAATAAACCAAGTAAACCAAGTAAAGACAAGCTGCACTTTGACTTTTATTAGAACAATTTGCTGGAACTACAGAGTAATGAAGTACTTCAAGGTTTTGTGTGGATGACTTCCAACCTTACTGTACAGCACAGAGCACAGAGGGACAATATATGTAATCAATATATGATGCAGAATGAACAAGTAAAGACTGTAAGCTGAGTCTGAGGCTCATGCAGGACATTTCATAGTGAGGTGTCTTTGGTTGGATTATTCAAACATTTACATCAAAGCACCAAACTCATTTCTCACAGATGAAGGTCTTCGAGCTGTAACCAACATAATGTTCAACTGCCTGTTTCAAGTTCCCTTTATCATCACAGCAGACTCCATAGGAATCATAACTCGTACTCTGCTGTGCTGGTGCCCACAACCTGTCAGAGAAATAAAATATGATATTAAGCTGGACTAAACTTTTTTCAATCTTGATTCCTTCAAACTGACTTGTTGTAACTGAACGTCATCACAGACTGCAGATGAAGAGAGTTCAAGCACAGCTGTTCATTCAAAGGAGGATTTCTGCTTTTCTTTACATTCAGTTTGTGGGGCTGTTGGAAAATAGCTCAGCTCATGTATTGCTGATCTATCTTCCAAAACATCCATGTTTCACTTCTAAATAATAACTCTGGAATAGAAACAAACTAATGTCTCACGTTTGTGTCAGCGCTGATCCGTCCACCCATTCCCATTCATATCCTCCTGATGTCTGTTTGCCTGTCAGACCAGTCCAGGACTCTCCTCTCATGTTCAGTTCATTGATAAATATCTATTTGGGAAGAGACACAAATATTTGCTCCAGTCATAATTCAGTACTTCTGTTGTAGTGACATCATCTTGTGAATATGTCAGAAGGAAGAATAAATGTGATGAAACTTTTCAGTTCTTCCATTGTGCAGAAATCAAAAATACCCAAAGAATTTCCCCACTCACACGCTTTTGCTCGCCCAATCTGGAACTTTTGATCATTAAATGTCGCCCTTTCTATCTCCCTCGGGAATTCCCTGTGGTCATTGCCTGCGCGTTTTATATTCCTCATCACGCAGACACGGACTCTCACACAACAACAAGCACTTCACCAGGATGCTGTGTACATCAACTCACATCAACTGCCCTACCAGGGACAGTAGGACATTAGATCACTGCTACACTCCGTTCAAGGACTGCTACAAAGCTCAGCCTCTGCCGGCATTTGGAAAATCAGACCATGCCCCCATCTTCCTTATGCCTTTTTACAAACAAAGGCTAAAGCAGCAAGCACCAATCAGGGGGGAGTTCGCACACTGGACAGACCACTCAGTGGCCGTGCTGCAGGACGCTCTGGATGACGCTCTGGATGACGCAGACTGGGACATGTTTCATCAACATGTTTACAGAAGCGGTTTTGGGATCTATCATTCAAACATTTCCCAACCAGAAGCCGTGGGTGGATAAAAACATCTGCAATCACGCACCGCTGCCTACAAAGACAGGCTCGTCTCCGGTAATATGCAATACAAGCTGTGTCTTAAAACGTGAGCAGCGCGATCAGAAAGGCAGAGCAGAGCTACAGGAAACTAGAGTCACAGCTACACCAGAGACTGCAGACAATAATGGACTATAAACAACCAGCTTCTTCAATGATGACTTGTTGATGTCTCTTAATATGTTTCTTATTAATTATATTGCTTTTTAAAGATATTCTATATGTAATTTAAACTGTTTTCTCTTTGTTTTCTATTTGTAGCACTTTGGCCAACATTGTTGGATGTAAAGCGCTGCTATAAATAAAGATGCTATGCTATGATGAATGCCGATGTTTCACTGGCTGTTGAGCTGAACACATTTTATGCACGCTTCGACGCTGCAGCAATTAAAACAACAAATTGCGTACGCACAGAGTGCGCCAGTGAAGATAACGCTTTCATCATCACTACAAAGCAGATGATGAGATCATCAGTGGCACACCAGTGGAGAGAGTGGATAGCTTCCGGTACCTGGGTGTCCACATCACTTGGGACCCGTCATCGTCCTGTCACATTAACACTCTGGTGTTAATGCCAGCATCTCTTTTTCCCCAGAAGACTTAGAGACTTCCATCTGCCACTGAAGGTGCTCAAGAACTTTTACTCCTGCACCATCGAGAGCGTCCTGACGGCAAACATCTGCACCTGGTTTGGGAACAGCACCAAGCAGGACAGACGAGATCTGCAAAGAGTGGTGCACTCAGCCGAACACATCATTCAATCAGAGCTTCCTGACCTGCTGTCCATCTACACCAAGCGGGGAAAGACCAAAGCCAGGAAGATTATGATGGACCTCTCCCATCCCAACAATGGACTCTTTGAGTTGAGGTCTAAGAAGCACTTCTGCTCCCGTAAGGCCAAAACAGAGAGAATGAAGAAGAGCTTCTTCTCCCAGGCTATTCGGGCCCTGAACCAGGTGTAGGACTGGACTCTCTCACACACAATACATCACCACAGCACTCTGTTTATTTGCACACTTCTTATAATTTATTTTTTATTTTTATTCATAATTTCTTTCGTAAATCATTATTTGCACATTCTTTTACTGTGAATTCCTAACTTAAAATCTTTAAATTTTGTAGTAATCTGTAAATCTGACTGTCAATTCTTGTTGTCATTTAATGGTCGGGCATTGCACAGCAATAAGCATTTCACCACATGCCGTACTGTGTATGGTTGTGTGTGTGACAAATTAAATTTGAATTTGAAGCTCAGTTACTGTTGCAGTGGGATCACTGTTAATATTATATTTTATTTGAAACTTAGCCAGGATTATGAGGATTGCTTTTATTTTGGAACATTTCTGTGTAATTTAAATTTTTGCTTCAAAATTGTGTAAAAACTTTGCATTTGAATGTGAATGTCTCTAACATAAAAGGAGAACCAAAGAAATCCATCGGAGTGGAGACAGGAAGCAGGTCACAGACTGACAGCAGGTCAAAGACACAAGTAACAGATGACTGTCAGCTCCATCAAAGATCACACAGACATGAACAAACACACCCACCTGTTCCTCTTTGCTGTTTATCATCACCAGATCAGCTCCTTTCTCCTGACAGGCTCTCCTGCTCTCTTGCCAGTGCTTTGCCTCAGTGGATTTAAAGTAACAGCTGCTTCCAAATCTCGTCCATCGATCAGGACACTTCTCTTAAAGTCAAACACGTTTTAAAGGCGGTATTTATTTACTGCTCATAGTTTTTGTTGTGTAATAAAGATTTTTAGTTTTTAACAGCTTGTTACCTTTGATCTTCTCCTTTAGCAACTTGATTTCTTGCTGTAGTTGAATTATTTTTGCTGCATGTTGAGAACAAACATAATTATAATAAAATAAAAATAAAACAGGAATAAAAAAGGAAAAATGACTGCAAAGTTAGTTCATGAATATTTATTTATATTTGTTTTGAAATATTTCTTACTTGAACAATTAGCCTGGAGATGCTCTTTTTCCAAAGTGACTAAAATATCTGGTTAGAAACAAAACAGGAAACTGATTTAAAGTTTAAAGCATTTTATCAATGAAGTTTTTATTATTCCCATCACATGAATGGAACTAACACATGCTGAGCTGCATGCTGCTCAATGCACCAAGTGAACTAACTAGCCGGCACAATGATAGACATCACTGTCTAACATAGTGTGGCTGCACCTGCATCAGTCTGCAGCAGATGCTGCTGCCTGTCTGCTTTGTTGAGATAATCACAGAATCACCGTGTTGAGTGAAGAGTTTGAAGGAACAACAAGAACATTCACTCCACCTCCATAATCATGCACACATACAGACTATTAAAACCATTAAGAGGCTTAAAAAGAAATAAAGGAATGTTAAAATGGATTTAAAACTGAACGGTGAACCAGTGAAGGTACACTAAAACCATGGTTATGTGCTCTTGTTCTTGTTAAAATCATGCAGCATTGTCTCTAGGTGGCATCTAGACAGGATGGCTTAATCTTTACAGCCGTCTCAACTGAAAGATGGAGGACTTAACCACAGCATTGACATGCCAGTCAGGTTTTAGGCTGCTTTCCATTTTCACAACTAAATTGGTGATTCTGGATTTTTCACGTGGGGCCAAAGAGGAAAGGTCAAAGGCAGGGATACAGCTGGAGGCACTGGAGTTAAAAAGCATGACCTCTGCCTTTTTTTCATTAAAATTAAGAAAATTCAGTGCAATCCACCCCCTGATGTCATTGAGATAATCAAGGAGAGGCTGAAGAGAACCACTGTGTTTGAAAGGGAAATAGACTTGACAGGCATTAGCATATAAATGAAACACAATGCTTTCTAAAACTAGCACCAAGTGGCAGCAAATACAGAGAGAACAGTAGAGGACAATGAATGGAACCCCGAGGAACCCCCAGGGAAGGGCAGCGGAACCAGAGGTAAGATCGTCCATCATGACACAGAAACTCCTGTCAGAGAGGTCAGACCTAAACCATTGCAGAACTGAACCCACTGCTCCAGTCTGGAGATGAGAATGTTATGGTCATCAGCTGTAAATTTAAAAGACAAGGAAAACTCTGTTCCCAGAAAACATTGCTAAAAATATGTTATTAAAAACCCTTAAAAGAGCAGATTCAGTGCTGTGGTTTGTTTTAAATCCAAAGTGGAACTCTTCCAAAATTTTACATTCATCCAGGAAGGCCTTCAGTTGGGTGTAAACAATCTTTCCCAAGACTTTGGGGAAAAAAAGCCAAAGTTAGACAAAGCAGAAGGGTCAATGTCAGGTTTCTTCAACACGGGTTGCACCACAGCATGTTTAAAATGGCTGGAGGTCAAATTACCATTAATGACATTAAGGATAAAAAGACCAACAGTAGTAACAACCTTAAGAAGATGTGAAGGAACGACATCACAGTTGGTTTCATACTGGTAACCAGTTTCTCAAGAGAGGAAAGGGAAATAAGCTCTAAGTGATCAAAGACAGCCAGGCAGGGGAGCAAGATGGACCGATGATGGGAGGCAAGAGAAATACAAGCTCCGGTGTTAACAAAATTATCAGAGTTCTCTGTAAGCTTTCAGAGGGACGTGGGCATTAAAAGCAGTGTTAATGTATTATAAAGGACAAGGGGGTTGTGAGCGTTAGCAGCAATGATGTCGGAAAAATGTTTTGCTCTTGCAGTTTCCACAGCTCTTTGAAAACAACACCAGCTCTCAGTCTCAGAAGAGACTTGCAGTTTGTCCATCTTCAGCTTTCATTTCTCCTGCACTCCCATCTGATGGCACGGGTATGATCACTTAACCAAGGGTCTGATCTGGGCTTTGATCGCCTGGTTTTAATTGGAGCCACAGAATTTACAACAGTATTATGGCGTACGGCACAAGGAATTAAATTACAGGGAAAGCTCCTCAGTGCTGGAAGACACAGAGGGCTGCAAGTCTAAATTATTAAAAACAGTGGAGACATGAGCAGCCGTTGAAGAGTAAAAACATGTCAGCACCGAGCAAGAGCAAAGAGTTTGAATAAATTAGAAATGGGTAAATCTTAAGATAAAGCAAGATCCAGTGTGTGGGTACATTCATGGGTTGGGCCGTTCACCAACTGAGTGAGGCCAAAGGAGTCCAATAAGTCTAAGAAGTCTTTTACCAGAGGCTTTCCAGAGTAGCACATGTGAATTTTAACTCCGCCTAACAATTAAAACTTGCTCATATTTTGACATAATTTCATCCAAGAAGTCTGAAAATTCCCACAAAAAATCTTTGTTGTATACTTTGGTGACCAATAGATCGCTGTGCACAGCAGCGGACGGAAGAGGCTCAACTCGTAAAAGGCTCGGTTCAAAGCTGCAGAAAACAGTCGGCAAAACTCCTCCATGACCCAAGGACCTCAGAGTATTAAAGTATGAGTGACAGTGGGGTAATAATTCTGAAAAAACACTGGACTCACCCGGAGAGGTCTGTGTTTAAGTAACGCTGAGAAGGTCCAAACTCTGGGACATGAAACATTCCTTAAGGATAAAAGTTTTATTCACGATGGACCTTAAATTCACCAGACCTATTCTAATGGGCACCACGTCTGTAGAAGCAGCAGTGGGAGAAGTAGGTGAAATCTGTGCATGATGCCACAGATACCCAAGGTTGACACCAGGTGAAGGGGACCGGGTCCAAAAGGGTCCAGGGAACACCAAGATGTAAAACGTCTAGGACCCTCACCAGCCGCTCGCCACGACATCAGTGGCGCCTTCTCCAGCGAGATGGTTGTGGTTCTTGGCAAAGGTAAGCTGGTACTCCAGCCAAGAGCAGGGGTAAGAAATCAAGTCTTTCTTGATGGCAGTGCAGAAATTTTGCGGTAGACGGATGAAGGGAGGAGAGAGCTTGGCAATCATAGATTACTAATAAGCTGACATGATGAAAGATGCACAGGACTAACAACAGAGAGAGCAGTAGATAACTCGTCACACACACTGGGCCATCTCTTAACCGCTCAATCAATCAGTGCATTCAATGCTAAGTAAGAGACTCATGAAATACTAGAAGCTCAGTCAGCAAAACAAACTTGTTGGTCAGGCTGTACCACACAGCAGCTCATATTACTGATCAGAGAATTCTATTTAAAATGCATTTAAATAGAATCCACTAAAAGCCATTTATCAGTCAAACCAAGATGGCGGCGCGCACAGACGCAGCGGCCCGGAGCTCCTACACTTTTGCACTTTTGGTGGTACTGTGTATTATTTCACACAGTCTGGGGTTACTTCAATACAACAGAGATGATCTACTACAACTAAGCCGTGGAGATCTTCAACTAACATCCGAGTATCTCATCCCCCCGGAGATCGTTAAGCAACCCCCGGGGCTACCCGCAACAGCAAGCCGCAGGAGGAGACGTTGCGAGTGGAGGCAGAAGAGAGGCAAGCGGGGAGGTGGGCACGGCTAAAGACTAGTCCGTTTAAACCACCATTCCCGATGCGGCTATCGATCTAGCAGGCCGCACCGCCTATCGAGCCAACAGGTCTGCGGACTCGGGTAAGAAGACTGGCGGGGGGCTGTGCATCTATATTAACAACTTTTGGTGCACGAACGTCACGGTAACGGAAAAACTGTGCAGTACAGAGGTAGAACTGTTGGTGTTAAAGTGCTGTCCATTCTATCTCCCTCGGGAATTTTCTGCCGTTTACATCTGCGCTGTTTACATTCCACCAGATGCTAATGCTAAGCTAGCGTTAGCACAATTGAGCAGCAGCATCAATAACAGCCTGGTAGCACACCCGGACAGTGTCTTTATTGCGGCTGGGGATTTTAACCACGCGGACCTGAAATCTGTACTTCACAATTTCCACCGTAATGTGAAGTGTGCTACCAGAGGAGATAGAACGTTGGACCAGGTGTACACCAACATGGCGAATGCGTACAGAGCCCAGGCTTATCCCCACCTGGGTCTGTCAGACCATCTCTCCCTTCTGCTACACCCAATATACACACAAAAGATCAAGAGCACTGGGATTACAACCAAAACCGTGAGAACATGGCCGCAGGATGCTATTCCGATGCTTCAGGACTGTTTCCACTGCACAGACTGGGATGTATTCAAGGTGCAGGACACTGACAATCGTGTCGCATTGGACAGTTACACCTCCACTGTCTTGGACTACATCTGTTTCTGTGTGGACAATGTAACAACTTGGAAACGATTCCGTGTGTTCCCTAATAATCCACCCTGGATGACACACAGAGTTCAACAACTTATTCGAACGAGGAACAACGCTTTCAAATCCGGGGACCAGGAGGCATACAGTGCTGCCAGGGCCAACCTGAGAAGAGGCATCAAGACTGCCAAGCAGCAGCACAGGAGGCGTATCGAGGCCAGGTTTGAGAACAACACAAACCCAAGGCAGGTCTGGGAGGGCATCAGGGCTATCACGGACTACAAAAGAAGAACACCATCACCCTCAGCCGACAGTTCTACTCTGGCTGAGGATCTAAATCTCTTTTATGCCCGTTTTGATAGGGAGAACACCGACCCTGTCCTGTCCCCTCTCCCCTCAACCGACCCTGCTCCGGTCCTGAGCACTCATGAGCTGAGGCGTGTGTTCCGGAGCATTAACACCAGGAAGGCGGCCGGGCCGGATGGAGTGCTGGGCCGGGTGCTAAAAGACTGTGCTGCGGACCTGGCGGACGTCTTCACCTCTATATATAACACCTCGTTGTCCTGTTCACTGGTACCATCCTGTTTCAAAGCAGCAACCATCGTTCCCATCCCAAAACAGTCAAATGCCACATGTCTGAACGATTTCAGACCTGTGGCACTCACCCCCATTCCCGCCAAATGCCTGGAGAGACTGGTCATTAAACACATCAGAGCTGCTTTTCCACCATCCCTGGACTCGCACCAGTTTGCATACAGGGAGAACCGGTCAACCGAGGATGCGATCGCCACAGTGCTGCACACATTACTGAAGCACTTGGAACACAGGAACACCTATGCACGGCTCCTCTTTGTAGACTACAGCTCGGCTTTTAATACCATCCGGCCATACAAACTCCGTCCCAAACTCCACCAACTGGGACTTAACTCCTCTCTGTGCAACTGGATTGTGGACTTCCTCACTAACCGTAGACAGAGTGTCAGAGTGGGTAAGAACACCTCTTCCACCCTTGTGGTCAACACCGGTGCCCCTCAGGGGTGTGTTCTGAGCCCTCTGCTATACACTCTCTTCACCCATGACTGTATTTCCTCCTGCGCGTCCAATCTCATTGTTAAGTTTGCAGATGACACTACAGTGCTCGGACTTATATCCAACAATGATGAGACAAACTATAGGACAGAGGTGCAACAACTAGAGTCATGGTGCCACGACAATAACTTGGTCTTAAACACCAAAAAGACCAAGGAGATCATTGTAGATTTCCGGAAGAGGGGTCATAACAACCATCTGCCTCTCTTCATTGGCAGTGAGGCGGTGGAGAGGGTGAGCAGTTTTAAATTCTTGGGGGTAACTGTGACCGAGGACCTGTCCTGGGGCAACCATATCACCTCAGTTGTACGGAAGGCCCAACAGCGCCTCTACTACCTGAGGAGACTGCGGAGCGCACACATTCCCAGATCTCTGATGTTGAACTTCTACAACTGTGCCATCAGCAGCGTTCTGACGTATGGATTTCTAGTGTGGTTCCCCAGCTGCACCAAGGCCGATCAGCAAGCACTCCAGCGGGTGGTGAAAGAAGCTGGCAGAATTATTGGAACAAGTCTGCCAGAGATCAGTAATATCTTCCCCACTCGCTGTCTGAGGAGGGTGCACAGTATCCTGCGGGACCAACATCACCCTGCGCGCCACCTTTTCCATCTGCTGCCCTCAGGGAGAAGGTACAGGTCTATACAGGCCAGAACATCCAGACTGGCCAACAGCCTGTATCCACAGGCTGTGAGGCTCCTGAACTCTCTGCCCCCCTCTCACGGACAATAACCATATCCAACTTCTTAATAGCAATGAACTGGTCTGCATTGGTGCATCATATCTTTATTCTCTTCCCCCTCCTGCCCCCCCCCCCCCCTCTTTCTTAAATAGATAACTATCATATCTGATATCATATCTCACAGTACAATAATATTGAATGGGTTACATTGTTGTATTTTGTCATGTTTCTCAGGTCTTTGTCTGAATTTCTACGAACATTATTGCTAAGGATTGTCTTATTGCATTGGAGTCACACTGGGTTAAATATGTACACTTGGGTTTTAAGGGGTATTTATTATTTTCTTCTTTTTTTTGGGTTGTATGGAAGCCCCAAACGCAATTTCATTGTTCTTGACAATGACAATAAATAAATAAATACTAAATACTAAATACTAAGAGGGAAACTAATCTCAGAGACCAAAACTCATTTTGTCCTGAATGGAAACATGCTTTTAATGCTGGAAAGGTGCTCATCATAACATGGTAGTCTGTGGGGACTGACTCGCTTTCAGAATCAGCCTTTAGTGGTCATTAAAGGAACTGCAGTTTTTGGATCTGTGCTGGCTTTCTGTTTCTTATCTGTTTCAGACAGGAAATGGCTTTGAGGAAGTGACAGCATGCAAAGAAACACAGGCCTATAAATGAATGTGATTAATATGAGTGATAACCTCCAGTGTGCTGAACGCTAGACGGAGAATTCCCTTTTCTTTATATTTGTAAAGCCCATTAGACTATCAAACAATTTGCGAGGCAAGAATAAATTATTTTTCATTGTTCAACCAAAGAGGAGCTCTTAAAGAGAGAGAGGAAAAACACATTCACACCTCACTCTCACGGTGCATACAAACCAGGAAATGCTTTTAAAGGGCAACACTGTTTTGCCTTATAGAGAAACTGTGTCATAGCTTTCATCACATATGCCTTAAATAAAGTTACATTTGGGATCAGCATTGATTACTTTACTAATGAAGGCTGAAAACTTTCCTTTTCATTCTTCTTCTTGCAGACCTTTCTATTTAAAAACAATAAAAAGAAAAGAAAACAATAATAAATAAACAATAAAACACTACTGGTCATATTTGACCAGTAGTGTCAAATATCACCCATTTCCCGTGTAGAGGGGGAACAGGTGACTGTTTCTAACTAAAATATGAATAAGAATAGGAGCCAAACAAAAGCAAGTCTACATCAACATCTAATCTGTAAAATATTACATCCACCAGGCTATATTTTAATAAAATTACTCACATCGTGTGGTGATTCCAGACAGAATCAAAAGATACAGCAGCCCAAGATTCACTTCAAAAGCTCTGAACCATCTTCTTTTCACAGCTAAAAGCTTCATCTGGATGTTTAATTCTACAGAGACAAAATTGAGATTTAATTATTGTATTATTTTAATTAATACGTCGTAATCAGACTGCACTCATCTTGAGAATGAGTTGAACAAGTTCATCATGTTAGTCTCATATTTACAGGAGAATGTTTAACATATAGAAAACAGAGAAACAGTGTTTGAGAAGGAGAAATATTTCTAGGTGATTCTTAGAGCATGTGGGCCAGAAAAAGGCCAGTATATCTGTCAGTATGGTCGAAAATAAGCTTAAAAATACAATTAGCTCTGTAGACATGAAGACCACTCTCGAGTTGTTTCCTGTGGTTTCACTTGCACCACACAGTGTCTAAGAAGACTTCCTTGTTTTTAATATTTCTACCTTTGCCTCGGATCTGTCAGATAAGAGTCTTGTGGAACTTCCCTCCTTTTCTGTAATTTTTTGACGACTGAACAGTTTTTAAACATATTAAACCAACTTAAATTCCCTCATATTCAGTTTTATTTATATAGCGCAGAATCGCAACAACAGTTGGCTCAAGGCACTTTGTTTTGTGAGGTCAAGACCTTGCAATAGTACAATAGTTTATTTATTTCCTGCTTACCAGCTGCCTGCAGCCCAACATCAGGATGTTGTTCTCCATCATCTAGCATCTCAACCTCACTGTGCTCTTGCTCTCGTCCATCACTGTCGATCCTTCTGCTGTATTTCACTCTAAAATCGGCTGCAGTCTGACTGTCTGCAGACATCTTGGTGGGTGAAAGTATTTGAGCAGCTTTCACTGTCTGTTTCTGTCAGTCAGGCAGGTTTTAATCATCAGCATCAAACAGGAAGTAGCAGCAGACCAAACCACAAACAAAGAGAGGCTAACTTCATTGGTACTTTACAATGTGGTTCGCAGACCTTTGAGTGAGAGCACATGTCAAATAAAAAACAAACAAACATTGTCATTTTTACTGGCTGTTGCAACACGGAACTTTGAAACTAACAGAAATACATACATGTACAAACAAGAATACCTATATCTTGAATTAGTACATACTGTGAATAGACAGAAGCACACCAATTTCAGAGTTTTTCCAACACGGGAACACCTCACATGTCTAACAGAGCTTCAGTGAGACAAAGGAGATTCTTTCAGCTAGTGGCCAACTGAAGAATGCCCTCAACTCATTTTAAATCTGTGTTTCATGCCATTGGTGTTTACTTCCTCATGCAGTTTGAAAAATTTCACTTTCTTCACAAAAACCAGAGGTCATATGGCACTTTTCCTACTCGAGCTTTTACATCAAATCAAACAGTGTGACAGTGCGTGATCATATAGATAAAGGTAGGCCTGTTTGGTTTCACTTGATGCGCCTTATAGTCTGAAAAATACAGTAATAGCAATTTTATTAAGTTGAGGACTTAAGTTGGGGATCTCTGTAATACTTGATCATCAATTTATAGACAGACTTCCTTGTTTTTATGAACTTCTACCTGCACTAAACGTAGAAGACCTCCTGCATCATAAACCATGACAACCATGCTTCCCGCCACTCTTTTTTTTTTGTTAGGTTTTAACATATTAAAATGATCACTAATACTTTGAATAAGCCTGTTTTTGTTATTGTTTAATGTTTGATGCTTCCTGCTGTCAGTTTCTTGTAACCACACACAAGGATGCTTTTTGTCATTGAGGACCACTCTGCTGTATTTCTCTGTAAAACCTAAAAACTTTTTCCAGTCATCTCGAGGGGCAAGAAAAAAGGGTTTCGCTCAGTGTTTTTCTGGGTCAAGTGGTGTTTAATAAATGTTGCCTCAGAAACAATGTTTAACCAAACAGGAAGCAGCAGCAGAGCAAACCACAAAGACAAAGAGGGGCTAGCTTCAAATCTGCTTTACATTGTGATTAGGAGACCTTTTACTGAGAGTACATTTAAGACAAAAGCGAAACTAAAAGGAGGTTTATCAATTTAGATTTTTTTATTGTTGTTAATAACACAGAAATCTTGTTTGGAGCCATGTTGACTGGGTGGAGGCTCTGGTGGACGAATCTCCACTCGCCGACATTGAGCTGAAAGGCACTGAATGTCACTTTGCTCATGAATGAGGAGTGATTTGAACTGGAGCTCAGCAAACAGCCGGAAAGAGTGAGGCTGTGCATATATGTGGCAGAAATTAGCTTCCTTCATAGATTGGTGGCCATGATATTTCAAAGAACCGGAGGGTAAGTAAATGGCAGACAGAAATGAGGCAGTTTGAATCTTCTTGTGTCTCACACATGCACAGGACTGGAACGTAAGTGTTTTGGGCCGTTTCAATATGGACGCACAACTCTGTGAAAACACTGAAAACGCTGGTGTGGACGCGGAGCATTTTCAGAGAAAAACGCCGTTTTTAAATCTATACGGGCTAGTGTGGATGTAACCGAAATCCTGAGCTGGCTTGGTATCACCTCTGTGTCACCTGAAAGAAGTGACCCCTCTGCGATCTGAACCTAGATAAGCTGCTGATTAACCTTTTCTGTGTACATTCCTTTACATTAGTGCATTTTGTATTTGATCAAGAGTTTAGATTTAGATTATTGACAAAAAATCACTACACCCACATCATAAAGTAACAGATACATGCCCAGTATATTCATTGTATCATCTAAGACAGTGGTGCTCAAACTGTTGTACATGTACCACTGGCCATACATGGGCTCCCTCTAGTGGTATGTGGGGAGTCTCCAAATGTTTAAGATTAAATAATATACTGTGTTCTGATGAATGTACAGCTCTGCTATCACTTCTGAAGTGAATGACAGAAAACTAAACAGGGTTACGGAAGTCGGGCTAGCTGGTATATAATGATGTGCTACGTTGGCTACAGTCCCTAGCAACACAGCTGTTAGCATAATAGAAAACAGTGAAGCTGGAGGATGAATGCCAACTTTTTCCACTCAGTAACTGATGGTTAGGGACAAATGCAATGACATGGCAGGATGCTGTAAACAGACCAAACTTCCATCCATAATACGAGGTTAGTCATCAATACACTGCTACATGGGAGGTGGGGTGCCCCCGGCCTCTCGGCCTGGGGCTCGGTCACTCAGGCGCAGCTGGCTGCCGGCGGAGCTCACGGGCGCGTCACTGCAACTCCCCCTGGCTTCTGCTCCGCGGCTGCTGAGTGAGCCCTCATCTGGGACTCTCCTCAGCTCTTACTGGGACAGTGGTGCGGCTGCCCCTCTGTTGGTCTTCCTTGGTCTCTTGTGTTCTGGGGGCCTCTGGATGTCTGGAGTTTTGATCTCCTCCACACCTGCTTCACGCCCTGGAGGACGGGGCTGTGGCCCCCCCACACCCTCTAGCAGATTATTACATGAAGGAACCTTTTAAAAAAACAAAAAACAAGCGCGTCCATGCTCACAGGTGTACACACGGGTGATCACACCCACAAACTACACCCTTTTTGGCTCCTACCTCAAAGCACACTGTGTTCTGTTGATCTTATGTGCTGCACAATAATGTTTAACATTTAGTATTTACTGTCATATTCCCATATATCATTGTGATGTTGTTTATTCTATTACTCTTGTTCTCTTCTGCTTGTTTTCTTTTTTCTTTCTCAGCAGGTGATCCAGGTGATTGATATATGCATTTTTTTTCTCTGCCCGTTCTGTTGGTTTTTGTCTTTTGCCCTTCTCCCCCGTCCCTCTTCTCAGCTGTTTCTCTTTCCCTCTTTCTTTCTCCCCTTCTTTCCCCCAGTCAAGTCTGTCCCGTATTCAGTAAGTGAAAATAAAATAAACAATAAAAGGTGAATCAAATGGACCATTACGGCAAGGCTGGGATGGTCAGTTTGGTAAAGTAAATCCGTTGGGCATCTTTCTTTGCCTTTAGACAATAATTCTGATGCAAAAGAGCCAAACGGGACAGGCCAAAAAAAAAAAAAAAAAAAAAAAAAAAAAAAAAGAAATAAAGAACATGTTAACTTAAAAAAAAAAAAAAAAAAAAAATACACTGCTACATGGGCTGGGCTGTAGTTTTAAAAACTGAGCTTTAAAATGAACAGTGGTAATAAAAACCGAGAGAGGCCAACAGTGATCACTGATTGTTTTTAGGGGCTTGTTCAGATTAAATTAAACAAGATACAAAGCATTAAAATCTGTTAAAAAAAAAAAGAAGCCTTGATGAATTCAGAGTAGTTTGAACCCAGTAGCAGGGTTCATAGGTCATCACCTAAAGACCGGACATCCCACCTGCTGTGAATGTTTTAATGCAGTACAGT
Source organism: Rhamphochromis sp. 'chilingali' (assembly GCF_963969265.1). NCBI lineage: Eukaryota > Metazoa > Chordata > Actinopteri > Cichliformes > Cichlidae > Rhamphochromis > Rhamphochromis sp. 'chilingali'. The sequence goes on from NC_137944.1 coordinate 34,523,799, forward strand.
TGTTATCATTATGAGTTGTCACATCCTGTTTATCACAGTTAAAAATTTTCAGTAGCGATGATTATACTGATCTTGTAATGACTGTAAACAGGGAGCTAAAATTAATAAAAAAATGGATGGACATAAATAAATTATCATTAAATATAAATAAAACTAAAGCAATGTTTTTTGGTAATTTAAAATATAATATAGAATTACCAATTATCATTGAAGGTGTACCAATTGATAATGTGAGTGAAAACAAATTTTTGGGAGTTATAATTGATAACAAAATTTCATGGAAACCCCACGTCAGACACATAAAAACCAAAATTTCCAGAAGCCTCGCAGTTTTGAACAAAGTGAAGCAATTCCTTGATAAAGATGCACTTCGTACTCTGTACTGTACCCTGGTTCTTCCATATCTTACATATTGTGTGGAAGTGTGGGGAAATACATATAAAAATACAACTAATCCATTAGTCACAGTACAGAAACGAGCACTGCGTATTATTCACAAGGCTGGTTATCTAGATCATACTCACAAATTCTTTCTTCAGGCAAAGTTACTTAAATTCCAGGATCTGGTTAATTACAATACATCCATAATTTTGTATAAAGCTTTTACTAAACTTTTACCGGCAAATTTACAAACTAGATTTGAAATTCGAGAAAAGGTTTATAATGTGAGAGGCTTTGGAGAATTCAAATTACCCAGAACTCGAACAACCCGTAAAGGCTTTTGTGTGTCTGTATGTGGTGTGAAAATCTGGAACAGTCTGAGTTTACAATTGAAACAATGCAAAAATATTCATAGATTTAAATTTCTCTACAAACAGTTGGTCTGGTCACAGTATACTCAATGATGGGTTTTAGTGTGCTCTGTAATGTCTGTTCTCTTACCATTGCTGGTATGGATTCCAAAATAAAAAATAAAAAATAAAGTGTGCGTATGTATGTACATATATGTACTTGTGTGTGTAGATATATATGTATGTATATGTATGTGTGTCTGTTACTTGTAGTTATTACTGCCTGTTACCTGTGGTAATGCAATTTATAATTTATATATTCTGTATTCAGTTATGAAGGCTCTAATTGTTGGTTGCGAGCTGCCGCTTAGATGCTTGTATCTGCCCGGGGCTGTTGATGGGTCTGTATGCAATGATGGGCGTAGCTGCGGGAAGTTTATTGTTTTTTTTTGTTGATGAGTGAGTATAGGGGTGGGATTTAATAAGTTTTCTTCGTCCCACTCCTTTTTCAGGCAAGTTTTGTTTTTTGTTTTATGTTCAATATAGGTATTTGTTGTGCCTGAAAATGAATAAATAAATGAAATGAATGAATGAATGAAAATAAATAACACTCTTATGAGAAATACAATTGTCTGGTGTAAGCAGTATATGGTGTTAAATAGACCTACACTACTGTACTTTAATGTCGGTCATAAGGGTGGTACTTCAAGAGCCATATTTTACGAGGGGGTATTTATTGTGAAAAGTTTGAGAACCACTGATCTAAGACACAGACTTGACTCAACAAAATACCATTTATGTTAATTGCCATTTTTATTGTATTATTTATCTATTTTAAATGTAGGGGTACATTTAAGAGTTCAGGCTTTTTAAATCTGACATTGCTTCCATTCCTGTCAGTATTAATATTTCATGCCAATATTACATAAAACTGTTCGGGCAGCACACAACCAGAGTTTGCTGTAGTGCAAAAGCAACAGTACAAATTTGAGCTCAGTTCAGACTAGATGCTGCCTTACTGTACCATCTTGTGGTTCAAAGTGGTATTACATGAGGGAATCAGATTTCAACATGATTACTTTACTACTTTACTTTACATCAGAAATCAATATTCTTCACTAATTCACACAATTGAAATTTGCCAAACATGCTTTTTCTGCATTTCAATCTGTTTTAAAGTTCCTAATTTGTAATTATAAGAAGCAGCAGCTACTTTCAGCTGTTTGAGAGAAACTGAAGAAGACATTTACTGAAGTTTTAGGACCAACAGACTGATGAATAAACCAAGTAAAGCAAAGTAAAGACAAGCTGCACTTTGACTTTTATTAGAACAATTTGCTGGAACTACAGAGTAATGAAGTACTTTTTGTGTGGATGACTTCCAACCTTACTGTACAGCACAGAGCACAGAGGGACAATATATGTAATCAATATATGATGCAGAATGAACAAGTAAAGACTGTAAGCTGAGTCTGAGGCTCATGCAGGACATTTCATAGTGAGGTGTCTTTGGTTGGATTATTCAAACATTTACATCATGTCATGTTTCGGCTGTGTGGCAGGCAGGAGAGGACCCAAACGCAAACTCACGGGGACAGAACTTGAACTCAAAAGCACAGCTTTAATTGCTGGAAAAATAGAACACAGGCAATGCAAAACTAAACTGGGAAAGCTAATCATAAAGTATACCAGGAGACACGGGGAGAATCACACACAGCATGAGGGAGACTGCGACCCTGACAAAGAGAAACACAGGGCTTAAATAAACAGAGGGATAACGAGGGAACAAGACACAGAAGGAGAGCACAGCTGGGAGTAATCACGCTGGACGAGACAAGGGAAGCAAAACTAGAAACACTCACATGAGACATGGACCTTCAAAGTAAAACAGGAAACACACTGACTGAACTCTAAACATGCAAACTTAACAGCAACTGAGAAGACAGAATATAGGGACCAGAAACATGGTACAAAGAGGTCACAGTAGACACATTGAACACAGGGAAGCCATATTACAAAGCCAAAGAACTAAACTTATGATAACCATAACTGAGACCTAGGGAAACAAGAAACAGTACAACAAAGGACTCAAAACATAATCCATAATATAAAAACACGAGATCTCTTCAAAATAAAACAGGAAACATGAGAGGCAGACATGACAACATAAGACAACAGACATGAAACACACGAAGGGCAAGGGAGACTTCACAGGGGTTGAAAACACAAAGGGGAGCTAATAAGCAAATGAACAAAGGAAACCTAAAAAGCTTAAACATACACTATGAACATCAAAAGAACTAAAACTGAAAACACTGGGTCATAAGACCCAGGATCGTGACACAGAATGGCCAGCACTTAATCATCAGTGACACATCAAAGCACCAAACTCATTTCTCACAGATGAAGGTCATTGAATAAGAATAATAAGACGGCATCCATCTCCCATCACTGTCACAGCAGACTCCAAAGTGACCATATTTGGCATTCCCATGTACTTCTGCCCAGAACCTGTCAGAGAGATCAAATCTGATAAGAAACTGGACTAAACTCATAACTATTGTCACATTCATATAAATATGCGTCTCTTTTGGAATATTTCCAATATTTGCTGTATTTCTTTCCCAGGTTTCTCGCCCACTTTCCCTCCTTTAGACTTTTCTCTGAGAATCATCATGCACACTAAAACAGCTTTCAAGCTTTGATGAATATGAAATCTTCCTGCTGTAAAAATGGAGAATAAAAAGAAGTCAGAGCTGACTTTCTGCTGTTTGAAACTGTTTTGTCAGCTGTTTACAGACATCACTTTGAAATGTGTGTCTATCAGGTCATATTTACTGAAGCTTCTTCCTTCATATGTTCTGAAGTTTTACAAACACCAAAGAAGAAGAGACAGGAATTCTCTGAAACACTTTTTGTTCTGTGAGAAAAGAAACATTACAGCACAAAAACATGAAGACAAATTGAACAAAGTGAAATGTGTCGGTCGCTGCTTTGAACATGTTTCAATCCTGATTCCTTCAAACTGACTTGTTGTAACTGAACGTCATCACAGACTGCAGATGAAGAGAGTTCAAGCACAGCTGTTCATTCAAAGGAGGATTTCTGCTTTTCTTTACATTCAGTTTGTGGGGCTGTTGGAAAATAGCTCAACTCATGTATTGCTGATCTATCTTCCAAAACATCAGTGTTTCACTTCTAAATAATAACTCTGGAATAGAAACAAACTAATGTCTCACGTTTCTGTCAGCGCTGATCCGTCCACCCATTCCCATTTAGATCTTCCTGATGTGTATTTAACATACAGACCAATCCAGGACTCTCCTCCAAATTTACTGACAAATTCCTGTTTGAGAAGAGACACAAATATTGTCTCCAGTCATAATTCAGCACTTCTGTTGTAGTGACATCATCTTGTGAACATGTCTGAAGGAAGAATAACTGTGATGAAACTTTTCTTCCATTGTGCAGAAATCAGAAAGAGCCAAAGAATCGATGAATATCAGCTCCTCCTGTAGCTCAGTCAGTGTTGCAGTGGAATCAGTGTTAACAAATCATTTGATTCAGTTGGATTGAATCAGAAAAATAATCTGGATTATGAGGATTTCTCTCATTTTATAACATTTCTGTGTAAATTAAATGTTTGTCAAATGTGTAAAAACTTTACGTTTGAATGTGTCTGCAACAAAAAAGGAGAATCCAAGAAATCCATCAGAGTGGAGACAGGAAGCAGGTCACAGACTGACAGCAGGTCAAAGACACAAGTAACAGATGACTGTCAGCTCCATCAAAGATCACACAGACATGAACAAACACACCCACCTGTTCCTCTTTGCTGTTTATCATCACCAGATCAGCTCCTTTATCCTGACAGGCTCTCATGCTGTCAGACCAAGTTTTCTTCTCAGTGGATTTAAAGTAACAGCTGCTTCCAAATCTCGTCCATGGATCAGGACACTTCTCTTAAAGTCAAACACGTTTTAAAGGCGGTATTTATTTACTGCTCATAGTTTTTGTTGTGTAATAAAGATTTTTAGTTTTTAACAGCTTGTTACCTTTGATCTTCTCCTTTAGCAACTTGATTTCTTGCTGTAGTTGAATTATTTTTGCTGCATGTTGAGAACAAACATAATTATAATAAAATAAAAATAAAACAGGAATAAAAAAGGAAAAATGACTGCAAAGTTAGTTCATGAATATTTATTTATATTTGTTTTGAAATATTTCTTACTTGAACAATTAGCCTGGAGATGCTCTTTTTCCAAAGTGACTAAAATATCTGGTTAGAAACAAAACAGGAAACTGATTTAAAGTTTAAAGCATTTTATCAATGAAGTTTTTATTATTCCCATCACATGAATGGAACTAACACATGCTGAGCTGCATGCTGCTCATCCGTTGGGCATCTTTCTTTGCCTTTAGACAACAATTCTGATGGCAAAAGAGCCAAACGGGACAGGCAAAAAAAAAAAAAAAACAAAAAAAAAAAAACAACCTTAAGAAGATGTGGAGGAACGACATCACAGTTGGTTTCATACTGGTAACCAGTTTCTCAAGAGAGGAAAGGGAAATAAGCTCTAAGTGATCAAAGACAGCCAGGCAGGGGAGCAAGATGGACCGATGATGGGAGGCAAGAGAAATACAAGCTCCGTGTTAACAAAATTATCAGAGTTCTCTGTAAGCTTTCAGAGGGACGTGGGCATTAAAAGCAGTGTTAATGTATTATAAAGGACAAGGGGGTTGTGAGCGTTAGCAGCAATGATGTCGGAAAAATGTTTTGCTCTTGCAGTTTCCACAGCTCTTTGAAAACAACACCAGCTCTCAGTCTCAGAAGAGACTTGCAGTTTGTCCATCTTCAGCTTTCATTTCTCCTGCACTCCCATCTGATGGCACGGGTATGATCACTTAACCAAGGGTCTGATCTGGGCTTTGATCGCCTGGTTTTAATTGGAGCCACAGAATTTACAACAGTATTATGGCGTACGGCACAAGGAATTAAATTACAGGGAAAGCTCCTCAGTGCTGGAAGACACAGAGGGCTGCAAGTCTAAATTATTAAAAACAGTGGAGACATGAGCAGCCGTTGAAGAGTAAAAACATGTCAGCACCGAGCAAGAGCAAAGAGTTTGAATAAATTAGAAATGGGTAAACCTTAAGATAAAGCAAGATCCAGTGTGTGGGTACATTCATGGGTTGGGCCGTTCACCAACTGAGTGAGGCCAAAGGAGTCCAATAAGTCTAAGAAGTCTTTTACCAGAGGCTTTCCAGAGTAGCACATGTGAATTTTAACTCCGCCTAACAATTAAAACTTGCTCATATTTTGACATAATTTCATCCAAGAAGTCTGAAAATTCCCACAAAAAATCTTTGTTGTATACTTTGGTGACCAATAGATCGCTGTGCACAGCAGCGGACGGAAGAGTCTCAACTCGTAAAAGGCTCGGTTCAAAGCTGCAGAAAACAGTCGGCAAAACTCCTCCATGACCCAAGGACCTCAGAGTATTAAAGTATGAGTGACAGTGGGGTAATAATTCTGAAAAAACACTGGACTCACCCGGAGAGGTCTGTGTTTAAGTAACGCTGAGAAGGTCCAAACTCTGGGACATGAAACATTCCTTAAGGATAAAAGTTTTATTCACGATGGACCTTAAATTCACCAGACCTATTCTAATGGGCACCACGTCTGTAGAAGCAGCAGTGGGAGAAGTAGGTGAAATCTGTGCATGATGCCGCAGATACCCAAGGTTGACACCAGGTGAAGGGGACCGGGTCCAAAAGGGTCCAGGGAACACCAAGATGTAAAAAGTCTAGGACCCTCACCAGCCGCTCGCCACGACATCAGTGGCGCCTTCTCCAGCGAGATGGTTGTGGTTCTTGGCAAAGGTAAGCTGGTACTCCAGCCAAGAGCAGGGGTAAGAAATCAAGTCTTTCTTGATGGCAGTGCAGAAATTTTGCGGTAGACGGATGAAGGGAGGAGAGAGCTTGGCAATCATAGATTACTAATAAGCTGACATGATGAAAGATGCACAGGACTAACAACAGAGAGAGCAGTAGATAACTCGTCACACACACTGGGCCATCTCTTAACCGCTCAATCAATCAGTGCATTCAATGCTAAGTAAGAGACTCATGAAATACTAGAAGCTCAGTCAGCAAAACAAACTTGTTGGTCAGGCTGTACCACACAGCAGCTCATAATAATAATAATAATAATAATAATAATAATAATGGATACTTTATTGATCCCCATGGGGAAATTACTTGTTTTTCTCTGCATTTGACCCATTCACTCTGTGAATATTACTGATCAGAGAATTCTATTTAAAATGCATTTAAATAGAATCCACTAAAAGCCATTTATGAAGAGGGAAACTAATCTCAGAGACCAAAACTCATTTTGTCCTGAATGGAAACATGCTTTTAATGCTGGAAAGGTGCTCATCATAACATGGTAGTCTGTGGGGACTGACTCGCTTTCAGAATCAGCCTTTAGTGGTCATTAAAGGAACTGCAGTTTTTGGATCTGTGCTGGCTTTCTGTTTCTTATCTGTTTCAGACAGGAAATGGCTTTGAGGAAGTGACAGCATGCAAAGAAACACAGGCCTATAAATGAATGTGATTAATATGAGTGATAACCTCCAGTGTGCTGAACGCTAGACGGAGAATTCCCTTTTCTTTATATTTGTAAAGCCCATTAGACTATCAAACAATTTGCGAGGCAAGAATAAATTATTTTTCATTGTTCAACCAAAGAGGAGCTCTTAAAGAGAGAGAGGAAAAACACATTCACACCTCACTCTCACGGTGCATACAAACCAGGAAATGCTTTTAAAGGGCAACACTGTTTTGCCTTATAGAGAAACTGTGTCATAGCTTTCATCACATATGCCTTAAATAAAGTTACATCTGGGATCAGCATTGATTACTTTACTAATGAAGGCTGAAAACTTTCCTTTTCATTCTTCTTCTTGCAGACCTTTCTATTTAAAAACAATAAAAAGAAAAGAAAACAATAATAAATAAACAATAAAACACTACTGGTCATATTTGACCAGTAGTGTCAAATATCACCCAGGTGACTGTTTCTAACTAAAATATGAATAAGAATAGGAGCCAAACAAAAGCAAGTCTACATCAACATCTAATCTGTAAAATATTACATCCACCAGGCTATATTTTAATAAAATTACTCACATCGTGTGGTGATTCCAGACAGAATCAAAAGATACAGCAGCCCAAGATTCACTTCAAAAGCTCTGAACCATCTTCTTTTCACAGCTAAAAGCTTCATCTGGATGTTTAATTCTACAGAGACAAAATTGAGATTTAATTATTGTATTATTTTAATTAATACGTCGTAATCAGACTGCACTCATCTTGAGAATGAGCTGAACAAGTTCATCGTGTTAGTCTCATATTTACAGGAAAATGTTTAACATATAGAAAACAGAGAAACAGTGTTTGAGAAGGAGAAATATTTCTAGGTGATTCTTAGAGCATGGGGGCCAGAAAAAGGCCAGTATATCTGTCAGTATGGTCGAAAATAAGCTTAAAAATACAATTAGCTCTGTAGACATGAAGACCACTCTCGAGTTGTTTCCTGTGGTTTCACTTGCACCACACAGTGTCTAAGAAGACTTCCTTGTTTTTAATATTTCTACCTTTGCCTCGGATCTGTCAGATAAGAGTCTTGTGGAACTTCCCTCCTTTTCTGTAATTTTTTGACGACTGAACAGTTTTTAAACATATTAAACCAACTTAAATTCCCTCATATTCAGTTTTATTTATATAGCGCAGAATCGCAACAACAGTTGGCTCAAGGCACTTTGTTTTGTGAGGTCAAGACCTTGCAATAGTACAATAGTTTATTTATTTCCTGCTTACCAGCTGCCTGCAGCCCAACATCAGGATGTTGTTCTCCATCATCTAGCATCTCAACCTCACTGTGCTCTTGCTCTCGTCCATCACTGTCGATCCTTCTGCTGTATTTCACTCTAAAATCGGCTGCAGTCTGACTGTCTGCAGACATCTTGGTGGGTGAAAGTATTTGAGCAGCTTTCACTGTCTGTTTCTGTCAGTCAGGCAGGTTTTAATCATCAGCATCAAACAGGAAGTAGCAGCAGACCAAACCACAAACAAAGAGAGGCTAACTTCATTGGTACTTTACAATGTGGTTCGCAGACCTTTGAGTGAGAGCACATGTCAAATAAAAAACAAACAAACATTGTCATTTTTACTGGCTGTTGCAACACGGAACTTTGAAACTAACAGAAATACATACATGTACAAACAAGAATACCTTTGTCTTGAATTAGTACATACTGTGAATAGACAGAAGCACACCAATTTCAGAGTTTTTCCAACACGGGAACACCTCACATGTCTAACAGAGCTTCAGTGAGACAAAGGAGATTCTTTCAGCTAGTGGCCAACTGAAGAATGCCCTCAACTCATTTTAAATCTGTGTTTCATGCCATTGGTGTTTACTTCCTCATGCAGTTTGAAAAATTTCACTTTCTTCACAAAAACCAGAGGTCATATGGCACTTTTCCTACTCGAGCTTTTACATCAAATCAAACAGTGTGACAGTGCGTGATCATATAGATAAAGGTAGGCCTGTTTGAGGAGTGATTTGAACTGGAGCTCAGCAAACAGCCGGAAAGAGTGAGGCTGTGCATATATGTGGCAGAAATTAGCTTCCTTCATAGATTGGTGGCCATGATGTTTCAAAGAGCCGGAGGGTAAGTAAATGGCAGACAGAAATGAGGCAGTTTGAATCTTCTTGTGTCTCACACATGCACAGGACTGGAACGTAAGTGTTTTGGGCCGTTTCAATATGGACGCACAACTCTGTGAAAACACTGAAAACGCTGGTGTGGACGCGGAGCATTTTCAGAGAAAAACGCCATTTTTAAATCTATCCGGGCTAGTGTGGATGTAACCGAAATCCTGAGCTGGCTTGGTATCACCTCTGTGTCACCTGAAAGAAGTGACCCCTCTGCGATCTGAACCTAGATAAGCTGCTGATTAACCTTTTCTGTGTACATTCCTTTACATTAGTGCATTTTGTATTTGATCAAGAGTTTAGATTTAGATTATTGACAAAAAATTACTACACCCACATCAGACAGTAACAGATACATGCCCAGTATATTCATTGTATCATCTAAGACAGTGGTGCTCAAACTGTTGTACATGTACCACTGGCCATACATGGGCTCCCTCTAGTGGTATGTGGGGAGTCTCCAAATGTTTAAGATTAAATAATATACCGTGTTCAGGATGAACGCCAACTTTTTCCACTCAGTAACTGATGGTTAGGGACAAATGCAATGACATGGCAGGATGCTGTAAACGGACCAAACTTCCATCCATAATACGAGGTTAGTCATCAATACACTGCTACATGGGCTGGGCTGTAGTTTTAAAAACTGAGCTTTAAAATGAACAGTGGTAATAAAAACCGAGAGAGGCTGACAGTGATCACTGATTGTTTTTAGGGGCTTGTTCAGATTAAATTAAACAAGATACAAAGTATTAAAATCTGTTAAAAAGAAAAGAAGCCTTGATGAATTCAGAGTAGTTTGAACCCAGTAGCAGGGTTCATAGGTCATCACCTAAAGACCGGACATCCCACCTGCTGTGAATGTTTTAATGCAGTACAGTTGTTATCATTATGAGTTGTCACATCCTGTTTATCACAGTTAAAATAAATAACACTCTTATGAGAAATACAATTGTCTGGTGTAAGCAGTATATGGTGTTAAATAGACCTACACTACTGTACTTTAATGTCGGTCATAAGGGTGGTACTTCAAGAGACATATTTTACGAGGGGGTATTTATTGTGAAAAGTTTGAGAACCACTGATCTAAGACACAGACTTGACTCAACAAAATACCATTTATGTTAATTGCCATTTTTATTGTATTATTTATCTATTTTAAATGTAGGGGTACATTTAAGAGTTCAGGCTTTTTAAATCTGACATTGCTTCCATTCCTGTCAGTATTAATATTTCATGCCAATATTACATAAAACTGTTCGGGCAGCACAAAACCAGAGTTTGCTGTAGTGCAAAAGCAACAGTACAAATTTGAGCTCAGTTCAGACTAGATGCTGCCTTACTGTACCATCTTGTGGTTCAAAGTGGTATTACATGAGGGAATCAGATTTCAACATGATTACTTTACTACTTTACTTTACATCAGAAATCAATATTCTTCACTAATTCACACAATTGAAATTTGCCGAACATGCTTTTTCTGCATTTCAATCTGTTTTAAAGTTCCTAATTTGTAACTATAAAAAGAAGCAGCTACTTTCAGCTGTTTGAGAGAAACTGAAGAAGACATTTACTGAAGTTTTAGGACCAACAGGCTGATGAATAAACCAAGTAAAGCAAAGTAAAGACAAGCTGCACTTTGACTTTTATTAGAACAATTTGCTGGAACTACAGAGTAATGAAGTACTTCAAGGTTTTGTGTGGATGACTTCCAACCTTACTGTACAGCACAGAGCACAGAGGGACAATATATGTAATCAATATATGATGCAGAATGAACAAGTAAAGACTGTAAGCTGAGTCTGAGGCTCATGCAGGACATTTCATAGTGAGGTGTCTTTGGTTGGATTATTCAAACATTTACATCAAAGCACCAAACTCATTTCTCACAGATGAAGGTCTTTGATTCAGGATCATATGACCCCGTCCATTTCCTATTATAGTCACAGCAGACTCCACGGTATCCAGAATAAGGATCTGACCATCCTTCTGCCCAGAACCTGTCAGAGAGATCAAATCTGATATGAAACTGGACTAAACTCATAACTATTGTCACATTCATATAAATATGCGTCTCTTTTGGAATATTTCCAATATTTGCTGTATTTCTTTCCCAGGTTTCTCGCCCACTTTCCCTCCTTTAGACTTTTCTCTGAGAATCATCATGCACACTAAAACAGCTTTCAAGCTTTGATGAATATGAAATCTTCCTGCTGTAAAAATGGAGAATAAAAAGAAGTCAGAGCTGACTTTCTGCTGTTTGAAACTGTTTTGTCAGCTGTTTACAGACATCACTTTGAAATGTGTGTCTATCAGGTCATATTTACTGAAGCTTCTTCCTTCATATGTTCTGAAGTTTTACAAACACCAAAGAAGAAGAGACAGGAATTCTCTGAAACACTTTTTGTTCTGTGAGAAAAGAAACATTACAGCACAAAAACATGAAGACAAATTGAACAAAGTGAAATGTGTCGGTCGCTGCTTTGAACATGTTTCAATCCTGATTCCTTCAAACTGACTTGTTGTAACTGAACGTCATCACAGACTGCAGATGAAGAGAGTTCAAGCACAGCTGTTCATTCAAAGGAGGATTTCTGCTTTTCTTTACATTCAGTTTGTGGGGCTGTTGGAAAATAGCTCAACTCATGTATTGCTGATCTATCTTCCAAAACATCAGTGTTTCACTTCTAAATAATAACTCTGGAATAGAAACAAACTAATGTCTCACCTTTCTGTCAGCGCTGATCCGTCCACCCATTCCCATTCATATCCTCCTGATGTCTGTTTGGATCTCAGACCAATCCAGGACTCTCCTCCAAATTTACTGACAAATTCCTGTTTGAGAAGAGACACAAATATTGTCTCCAGTCATAATTCAGCACTTCTGTTGTAGTGACATCATCTTGTGAACATGTCTGAAGGAAGAATAACTGTGATGAAACTTTTCTTCCATTGTGCAGAAATCAGAAAGAGCCAAAGAATCAATGAATATCAGCTCCTCCTGTAGCTCAGTCAGTGTTGCAGTGGAATCAGTGTTAACAAATCATTTGATTCAGTTGGATTTACCGTATTTTTCACACCATAAGACGCACCAGATTATAAGGTGAAAACAAAACAGTCAGATAAGTCATATTTTACTCAACTTATTCTTCTTGCTTCCTCCACTTCCCTACCATTGATTCATTAATGCTGAATTCTCTGCAGCTGCTCTGTTCCCATGTTGTTGCAGTATGTTAATGACTAACTTCGTATTGTGGATGGATTATCTCAGTTGTTCTCCTGACTGCAGTTTGTTCCGTTTACATCATCCTCCCATGTAATTGCATTTGTCCCTAACCATCAGGAACCTTCACGTTAACTTTTGTCCAGCGTTCATCCTCCAGCTTCACTGTGCTAATGTTATGCTAACGTAGCTGTTTTGCTAGCGATCACGTAGCACATCATTATATACCAGCTAGCCCAACTTCAGTAACCCTACAAACGTCACTGCTGTTTAGTTTTCTGTCTTCATTTATGTTGGAAGTGATAGCAGAGCTGTACGTTTGAATTATTTCAGAAATCTCTCAGTCAGAACATGCTATATCATGTTTAGGTGGAAACTAGTGAGCTAACTCCCTGCTAACTTCTAACTCTGTTAAATGTAATAAATTCTGTTTTCATGGATGCCTGGATGTTAAACTTAATTGTTACACCTGGTAAAGCAGCAACGCTGATCATTTTATTAAAGATGAAAGAATTTAGACACTTTTTAACTCTCAGTGATGCCACAGTGTTTGTTTGACTTTGGGACCTGAAGAAGACGGAGTTTTGGACCCAGATTACTCCGTGAGGCTCCTGACTACGGCAGCCGTAATGCTCCAACAATCCATCAAACAGTGCGCCTTCATAGCTTACCAAAGTCACACTAAAACATTTTTTGACAGATTTCTGTGCGCCGTGTACCACATAAAATTGGTTCGAGGTCAGTGAGCACAACCAGAATTCATACATAAGGCGGACTGTCGATTTTGGAGAAAATGAAGGGATTTTAAGTGCGCCTTATAGTGTGGAAAATATAGTAATCAGAAAAAAAATCTGGATTATGAAGATTGCTCTGATTTTATACAATTTCTGTGTAATTAAAATTTTTGCTTCGAATTTGTCAAATGTGCAAAAACTTTACATTTGAATGTGAGTGTCTGTAACAAAAATGGAGAATCCAAGAAATCCATCAGAGTGGAGACAGGAAGCAGGTCACAGACTGACAGCAGGTCAAAGACACAAGTAACAGATCACTGTCAACTCCATCAAAGATCACACAGACATGAACAAACACACCCACCTGTTCCTCTTTGCTGGTTATCATCACCAGATCAGCTCCTTTCTCCTGACAGGCTCTCCTGCTCTCAGACCAAGTTTTGTTCTCAGTGGATTTAAAGTAACAGCTGCTTCCAAATCTCGTCCATCGATCAGGACACTTCTCTTAAAGTCAAACACATGTTTTAAAGTCAGACTTTGTGTCCTGTTGTATCACATTAATCTTTGGTCCCTGTCATTTTCCCTGTAAATGCTTCATTTGTCTGTTTATATTAAATCCTCTATCAGGAATTTAGGTGTCACTTTTGACTCGACTCTCGCGTTGGATGGTCATTGAAATCTCTGGTTTGGTCTTGTTTTTAATCATTTAAGAAATGTGGCTCTGAGCTGGAGATTGTTATGCATGCATTTCTTCACGGTTGGACTAATGTAACTCGCTGTTTATGTGTCTAAGCAAAGGTTCTGTGGACAGTCTGCAGGTTGTGCAAAACGCTGCAGACAGACGTTTGACAAAACCTTCCTAGTATTCACATGTGACACTGTTGCTCGGTTACACTGACTTCCTGTTGAATTTAGAGGCCATTTTAAGATCCTGATCTTGACATACAGAGCTGTGCATGGACTGGCACCAGCCTAAATCTCTGATCTGCTACAGCACTATGTCCCCAGAAGGTCCCTAGGGTCATCTGATCAGGGCTTACTTGCTATGAAAAATATTAAGAGGGTGAGGCACAGGGTGGTAGAGCTTTTGCCACTGTGTCCCCTCAGCTGTGGAACTCTCTCCCCCAAACATTAACAACTGTGGACTCAGTAGTTGATTTTAAAAAAACTCAGAACTGCTTTTGGTTAATTTTTGCCTGTTTTATATTGTCTTTTTAAAAAGAAAAAACTTTTCATGACTTGTTATCTTATGTGCAGCACTTAGTTTATTATTTTTACTATTATTAAACTCAGGTTTTCTCTCTTATTCATAAACTTACATTTATACAGAGAAACTGTTACACAGCATCAAACATGTAGGATTCAAAACAAAGACACAATCAGGTTATCACTGTGTAACACTGATGTTTTCTATCAGTTATTCAAACTTTATTACCTTCTATCTTCTCCTTCAGCTTCTTCACTTCTTCCTGTAGCTGACTGTGGTTTTTACTCAGTTCATCATAACGGCTCTGTAACTGAGTCAGGCTGGTTTTTGTGCCTTTAGAGTAAAACAGATTAAAATTAAGTTAAAATGTTCTACAAATATATCTGTGATATAAGAACTTGGTGTTTGCTTACCTTGAAGTTCATCCTGCAGCTCACTCTTGTTCAAAGCATCTGAAATAGTTCAGTGAAATCAAAATAAAATAAAATGAGTGAAACATTGAACAGAAATAATCTTCTTCCTCTGCTTTGTCAAATATCAATAAGAGTCAGAAACTTGCAGCCATTGTTCTTTAACATGTCCTGTGGGTGGAGGTGTTAGAACTACAGGAAATCTGATGAGCTAAATACGTATCAACTGTGAACAAAAACCACTGACAAGATTCAGAATAATTGTGCTTCAGTGTGGAGGAAGAAGGTGAAGAGTCAAACAGCATTTCTACACCTGTAGTCAGAGATGTTATGTAGGGCTTTGGAACGTGATGTCACGGGGGTGGGCGTGGAAAGGATTTTGTCCCGATCCGCCATTTTGGGGGTCTAAACAAAGCGCAAGCGAAAAAGTAGTCACACACAACAGTTCATTCTTGCTGTGTGGTCCGCTGCAATGTTCAATCGCACAACCGGCAAGAGAATAAGCTTGAAAATGGTTTATCTTTTCATTCTTTCCCAACCTGGAAGCAACATGAAGCAGCTCGTGTGTCGATGTTACCAAACGAAGGCGTGTAGCCTGGATAGCAGCCGTGAGCTGATATCCAGTTCTCTTCCATCTCCAAATATCTGTTGGTTCTAAATCTGGTAAGTTCTAAATATGGTCATATCACTCTTTATAGCCTATTAGTTTTATTTTTGATGCGCTCTGAGGTCATAGCAAATTAGAACAAACATCCTACTGAGTGATTTTGCAGAACTACCTTCTATTTATAGAGTTGCTAATTATTTGGCATTATTGCAGCAAACCAGCCAATGAAATGGATGAAACATCGTGACTGAGTTCCAGCGCTACACAAGGAACCTGCTTCAAACATACCACCATGCCAATCAGATTACTTCTTCCATGTGAGGGTGAAGAGGTGACCCTCCTGGATAAGATGGTGAAGGTTTGCTGCGTTTGGTGAACAGTGTGATAATAAAACCAGGGAAGAATGAAACCTGCTCCTGTTAAATATTCTTTAGTCTTTTGCTGTATAAATAGCTGTATTTTTTCAAAAGATACAGTAAATAAAGTAATGTTAGTAGTGGGTGATATCATGTAAACACTGTCATGATTTTGTGTAAACATTTTGTCATTTGTAAACTGTAAATGACATGGATTCTACATGTAATGTGATGTTCTATAAAGTGGTTTTAATTAAAAAAAAAAAAAAGAGGCAAAAATTAGTTTGTTTCTTTATTCAACTTTTGAACAGCGGGACTCAGTCAGTACATATTCAGTAAATGCAAATTATTTACACGGCAGTGCACTACAGGCATAAATCTAGACCCCTAGATAAAACATTATGGCATTATAGCAGTGACGACTCCTCCACAGTAGCAGGTGGGATTTTTCTGTTTTGAGGCTCCTTTTCCCCGTCACTACAGATGGTCTGTTTATGTTTTGATCAAGAGCCTTTTTTGGGCAGCTGAAGAGGAGAAGTCTATCTTATGGCCAACCTCTGGCTGTATCTTGGTCATATTACCCAGCAAAACCCAGTATGCAGGTTCATCTGTAACAGTCCTTGTGCCACAGATCAACACTGTTGCTTCTACTTTAAACAGAAGAGCAGTGACGTGGGTGCAGGTCTCCGTGACTCCGGCCTTACAGGTGCAGTGGGCGGCTTCAACCTTCCCTGTGATGCTCACAGTGACCCATGGCTGCAATGCTGGTTCATTCAGTCTTTGAGAGTGCAGGACCTGAAACACACACAAAGTTCATTTAAAGACAAGAACTATGAGCCAAGGCCGACACAAATGTGTTTAATCTACTTTATCATAAATGTAACAAAGTGTTTAGAAAGTTAGCACATACATGTCATTTTTCATTTCTTTATGTGTCCATCGCTGCAGGTTATAGTGTAAATCTGCCTGTTCTCTGTCAGAAACCTGCCTGCAGAAAATGAACCTAAAGTATGTAATGCAAGGATGTCATCACTGTAGAGATGGAGAAAGCATAAATTGACAGTTATGAATCACTTAATATGATATGAGATTCTGCAGGTCATTGATCAATGTATAAAACTAAAATAAAATGTATTTTTAGTGACACAAGATACAAATATGGAAGCAAGATGTATAATTAGGATTATTTATAATAAATATGAATAAATCATTGTAATTTCTTTAACCATAAAGAATAACTAAATCCTTCAGGACAATGTCTCATAAATGCACTGAACTCACTATGTTATCCCTCTAACAGCCTCCACATGTTCTCACTGTAATTTCCCCTCATGAATGAATTTATGCTGCACTAATGTGAATGTTTGCAGGAAAATCTAACGCATTTCACTCGCAGTACTCGAGCTGACTTACCTTTGTTTGAATGACGACTTGTACGCGCTGACTCCACAGATAAGGTATGAACTATGTCAGGCTACGTCAGTAGCGGTTGGTCTCCAGGGTTTCTACTCCACTGCCGTATTTCATACGGGTCCACATTTCCAATGCAGGCTCTTTTCTGCAAGTACAGCTGCTTCGCCTCTGGACGCAATCGGTCTCTATACAGTCCGTTCTCTTTTGAGCTGCTTTTAAGCATCTTGTAATCGTCGTTCCAACAGTGTGTTTGTTTTGATTCGTAGACCCCGAAAATGGTGCCGCGCTCCCACAATGCATTGCGGCGTGACGTCAACTCCAAAGCCCTACATGCTTTGAAAGAATAGATTCTGACTCATGTGACATGTGCCTGTTCTCACTGAAAATATGTCTTTTTGCATTCAGTCAAAGCTGCTCTGAGGCTTCAACACTTCCTCATATCAAAGGTGTTTCCATGTGATCAGGTACTTCCTGTATTTGCTGTGGCAGAAGGAGACGTTCTGGTTGTGAAGCTGCATGTTTGTTGGCTGCTGGGATTCAGTATCAGTCATACATTCATTTGCAGGAGAAGTTCAGAGGTTGTATCTTATCTTACAGCATATGGACAGGATGATGATCCCAGCTAACATCAGGAGGCACAGCACTCTTAGACCCAGTGTAGCACATCTGAAAGAGCCCTTCAGGACTGAAGGAGGATTCAGAGTCTGTGGTCCTGTTAGAAAGCAGTGTGGATGTTGGTCTGTGCTTATTTCCTGTCACTCTGTGTTTAATAGACCTGTGGTTGTGGTTGTATCAACTTAGCTTCATAAAAGGGTCGGTTGCCAAAAAACAAGGAAATATAACATCTGCACTGTAACTAAAGTGCCTGAATCAATTTGCTGTTCACAGAGCTCTACAAACCAACGTGGGAAAAAAACGTAAACTACAAAGGTTCATACAGCACATGGAGAAACAGATGTTTGATGAGCTGCAGTTATTTGGCATTAAAAGCTGACTGTAACAAACTGGAAGTACATTTATTTGTATAATTGACTTACCTCCTTCCTGCGACTGAAAATGATCATAACTATCTCTGATCTCATCTGTACTCTCGTAGGTATCCACCTCCCTCTGCTCCCACTCTGCTCCGTCCTCCTTTCTGCTGTATCTCACCTTCTTTGATAGATCTGGTTCAGCATAAATATCTGAGGACATCGTGAGAGGACTGAGACAGCTGAGCAGAAGCTGCACTTACAGAGTTTAAACTATACTTTAACAGTTCTGCAGTACTAACCCTTGTATATATGGTGTTATGCTGTACTGTTCTTGTCCAGCCTTCTGTCTGCTTTCAGACAGGAAGAAACTCTGAGGAAGTGACATCATGCAAAGGACCACAGACCAACACTTTCATTTGATTGCATAAAAACCTCGAGTGTGCTTGAACACACAAATGGAACATTTCATGGTATTTATATTTGCAAAGCCCCTCAGAAACATGTGAAAACATTTGCATGAAACAGGAATAAATGCATTTTCTTTGTTTAACAAAAGGTGAGCTTGTGGTGAAAAAAAAACACACATACGTCATGCTCACACATGTGCACCTCATGTGCACAAAGCAGGAAATGTCTCTTTGTCAGTAATACGTTTTTCTATTTCCTGATAGAAAACAAACTGTTAAACTGTTTAAGATTTCATGTGACTAAAGTTACCAAGTTGTTTTTAAAGTATACGATCATTTTTTAGCTCGTAAATTAACATCAAAATGAAACTTATGCACAAGTTCAGTAAGGAAGATCTATGGCCTCACATCTGTCCACTGCCAGGCGCTGCTGACTAAATCTAAGCTGTATCACTTCCACTTTCCCACACTGTCAAGCTGTTTGTGTTATCACTGGTCTAGTCCAATGACCTTTTCCTGGCCTTCTCCAGGCCAATCAGCATTCATGCCACGTACAGCAGCGCAAACAAATTCATCCATCCCTGGGCTTCCATGTGTCTTTAATGTTTGCAGAAGAGTATTGCCAGGGTAAAATCCAATTTCAGTTGTCTCTGGCTGTCATTCTTTTTTCTCTCGCTATTTAACAGTCATCTAAGTGTGCCTGGAATTTTCTCCAGTTAACAATAAATCCAGGCACAGTATATTTCAAATCAGTTTATACTTGCCTCTCTCAGCTACTCCACATCACAAGCTCAAATTCCCAGTCTGATCTCTCAGCCCGTGTATTCCAGCAGCTCAGTTATTCAGTCATGCATGTTAATTAATTATCTTCCATCCATCCATCCATCCATTCACTTCCGCTTATCCTTTTCAGGGTCGCAGGGGGCGCTGGAGCCTATCCCAGCTGTCGTAGGGCGAGAGGCGGGGTAGACCCTGGACAGGTCGGCAGTTTGTCGCAGGGCCAACACACAGAGACAGACAACCATTCGCACTCACATTCACACCTAATGGCAATTTGGATTATCCAATTAACCTATCCCCATCTGCATAACTACAGAAAACGAAAAAAAATTAAAATTATACAAGAAAATTGTAAAATAATCAATGCCAGTGTTTCTGACACTTTTAGACGAGTAAACATGTCCCGGGTCAAATTGACCCAGGAACATAATTGGTGTTCCTGGACACCAACATAACAGGAGGGTAAAGTTCCGCTCTTGTTTTCTATGCTGCGGTTCCAGCAAAGACGAAACAGCCGGGTCACTGGACTCGCTGCTCCTGTGTCAGCGCACAGCAGGCACACTTTGCTCCCCCTCCCCCCTCTTGTGTTTAGATGTTGCGCCGTGACGTGACGTGACTTAAGACGCTTTGGGGGTTGTTAAGTTGTTTACATATTATTTATATTTTCACCAGTTGTTATTTTTGTTGTTGAGAATTTTAATTGTAATTTCTGTATTATAGTTTCTCAACAGTACTTGTTTGTTTTAATTTTTTACTGTTTTTTGCACACTTTTTATGTAAGATCTTTCTAAAAGAAAAAAAAAAAGGAAATAAATAAATAAAAATTGGTAACTATAAACCACCAAGGCTGTGAGCCCCGACCAAACCTACTCTCCACTCCGCAAACAGGCGAGAGAAGTGACCCGAACGATCGGCGCCCCATGCTCCGACCCAGGGAAGTGTCCACTCTGGCGATCACGCACGCATCAAGCGGCGCTGGTGACGAGGTGGTTCCCCGAGCCCTCACCTCAGCATGCCACCCTCGGGCGTGGTAGGACCCCCACACACCTCGACCTCTGTCTCCAGCTTGGGAGGTCCCACCCTTACAATAATCACACGGTTGCTGTAACACTACATTCAATGTCTGCAGTTCTCCCACTGCCAGCCGTACACTTTACCACCAAAAACAACAACACAAGCAGAGCACAGTCCTGGGTTTTAACTATTTAATAATAAAAAAAACGCAACATCACAAAAAACACTTGAGGTCATGAAAATTTATTGAGATTTAGCAATTCAAAGAGCATCCACCTTATTTTCGATATCAGCAATACTGGCCCATATTTACTTGGTATTGGATCGATACCAAAATATGTAGTATCGCACACCACTAATGGCAGTCCATTCTCCCTGCAGCACGGAGTACACTGCCCATGAGGCTGCATTCTTTAGAGCTATGCCTTCATATTAAATCATTTTTTAATAATAATTGTTACAAATATTTCATCACTTCATTATGCGGGCCGCAAGATTGAGACCCAGGGATTAGAGCCTGCTAATACGTCTTTTGTTTGGGTTTACACCGGCGTGGAATTACCAAAAAATAGAGAGGGCATAGCATAACATATGAAACAGGAAAAGGCCGCCATGTTATCCATTTATTTCAACAAAGCAACTGTACTCTGAATATCACTTTCTTCAAGGGAAACTGTAACGGAATACAGTTACTCATATTTTGTATTTTAAATATGCAACACTGGTACATGTACTCCGTTACTCCGCAACACAACAAAGAACACAAGGAAAAATGCAGACAATAAACATACACTAGGGCGAACGAGGCAAAAGGCCATAGATGCGAACACAGCTGAACATAATCTAACTAATGAGACTGGGAAGCAAAACCGAACAAGATGCACACAGGACAAGAGACAAGAGAGAACTAGTGAGAGAAACAGAGACACGACTGGGGAACAGGCCAATCAACATGGAGACAAGACTGACTTCACAGAGAGATACTAACACAGGAAGAGGGCGGGGACACAGAGGGGGGATGATAACACAAAACCTGAGGCTAGATAACAAACTAAGACCTGGGACACAAACAGAGACACAACAATCATAACCAAAACTTCACCTCAGAACATGAAATGAACCAGAATCAGACGTCAAACACAAACGCTGGCTCACAGACCAGGACCATGAGCCTCCACACAGAAAGACTCCACCCAAAACAGGAACTCTCTTTCTGAGAAGTGATGGTGCTCACCACTGCAGCACCACGCTGCCCTGTTAGTTTCTGTGCTGGTAAAAATAAAGATGAATAAATAGTTCACTCTGACATATTTCCTGTGTCACAAACACTTCTTCTCTCTGCTGCTTCGATGTACTTACAGTTTGTAGAAGGCAGCGTCTAACAAATATCATGGTCCTGAGTCTGGGTATTCAATGTTTATGTTTTGATTATTTTCTATTCTGTGATTTTAGTCTGGTTTTTTTTTCATGGTTTAGTCTTTTGCATTTTCTAGCTCTCTAAGTCCTTCAGTGTTTTGTGATTTTGAGTTCTTAGGGTTTGCTCCTGTGCCTCCCATATTTAGTTATTTGTTCTTATTGAGATGACATTATACAATCCTGCAAGAGTGGTTGGTTGCCTGGACTCACGAAATTTACAAGGTCACACGGGATTTTCCAAAGGAAAATCACTGGAATTATAAGAGGCAGACAACTATACACACACCACATGTGTTTGCTGTTTATATTTGGTTCAACCTGTCAAGGACAAAAACGTAATGAAAATTCTGCATCAAGCCTTGTAATCGTAGCTTTCCTAATTTTGGTAAGTCTGGGTTGACAGCAAGGTGGTGCCGTAGTTAACGTTGTTTCCTTCCAGCAAAAAGGTCCTGGGTTCAAATCCCCTGGGTTCTCTCTTGGTACTCAGGAGTCCTTCCACATTTGAAGTCATGTAGTTATTAGGGTTAGGTTAACTGAAGATTCTAAACTATGTGTGAATGTGAGTGCAAATGTGATAGCCCTGCCTCTATTCCTATCACATCTGTGATAGGTCCCACCCTCCTCCCCCCCCCCCAACCCTGAAAATGATAAGAGGATGGATGGAGTGGAAGTTATAGTAAACCAATTGAAAATGTATGCTAACCAGACTCTAGATTTTGTTGAACATTATGTAATATGAAGATAACATGTAGTATTTAAGTGAAAAAGTAGTATTGGGTTAAAGGTTATTGAATAGTGTTGGAATAAAGAAAATTTTGAAGGTTAACATATTCCAAGAGCTCAACTTACTTCATCTAAACATGTTTCAATCACATTTTATCAACAGAAAATGCCCAGGTTTATAGAATATGAATAACTAGGGCTGCTCGATTATGGCAAAAATGATAATCACGATTATTTTCACTCAAATTGAGATCTCGATTATTTGACGATATTTATTTAACCCTTTAAGACCTACTATAGAACCAAGTCCGCCAGAGCTTGTATTTTTTTTTTTTTACATGTTGTAGTGCCATTTGTGGGAGCATTTCAAGTTGCTATACAACTGTTATAGCCCATATTTTAATAATATGTATGCATTAAGTCCATAGTAAACATAGTAAAAAATTTAAAATCGTTTTGGGTTTTTTTACATATATTTCTACTTGGAGAAATTTAAGAGGCTTATCTTTCAAAACTTTAAATACAAAAAAGTTGCAAACAATAGTTTACAACAACAGGAAATTTATTTTGAGTGTCTTCATAGTTTTATTTTGGAGATTTGGAGCAATTTTTATATACTGCAGGAAAAACGAAAAAACAATCCTATGATGCAAATTTGCAAAGAAAACAGCATCAAAATAAACTATTTCCAGCAGTGCAATTCGAGTTCTAAGCATCCCAGAAACTATTCAGAAAAGTCAAACATGACAAGGAAAGGCTTTTACGGCCTACAAGTAAAAAACTACATTTTCTGCGAAAATGACGCCACTTCCGGTTTCGGGCAGGAAATGGCGGACATGCGATCGTTCGCGCTGACGTCTGTTTCACTGTGGGAAGTGTTAGGAACAGCTGATCGGATTGGCAAAGCGTGTTTCTGGAATATTATGTTTTTGTTCCTGCAAGTGCTTTTTATGCAGTTTTTGCAAAGCTTTATGTGGAAGGAAACCGTGACCGAGGACAAGCTGATGGCATCAGATGTAAGTACAACTCCTCCGGTTTCATATGCAAAACAAATTATTGCGCTAGCTTACACGGTTCTGGTTCTACAGGGATTTAAAAATAGTTACACAAAACAGAGCGTGCTGCTCTGACCGGCTTTAAAGGGTTAACAATAACAATGTATTGAATAATGACTTTAAAAAAATAATATAAAATAGTGTGCAACACCACTGAAGTTTTTTTACCTCTCTTTTCAACCAACAGCAGTCACTCTCCTCTCCAAATAACTTCTGCTTAGCTTTCCGAGCTTCTCTCGGGTCCTCTTAATCAGCGGTCTCCAACCTTTTTTGCGCCACGGACGGTTTATGCCCGACAGTATTTTCACGGACCGGCCTTTAAGGTGTTGCGGATAAATGCAACAAAATAAAACCAGTACCGGTACCGAAAAAATGAAGATTTATTCATAACACACGTCAAAAGACCCAGGAAAACAGAGTTAACGATAAAAACGATAACAAAATAACGCTGAAAACCGATAAAAACCCTGAAAACCACACATTTCACACCTGAGCCTCTACTCTCGCGGCCCGGTACCAAACGACTCACGGACCAGTACCGGTCCGAGGCCCGGGGGTTGGGGACCGCTGCTCTTAATTGTTGTGACGCTTGTTCGAAATGCAGAGAGGTGCGCTGGATTTGCCACACGGAGCAGTGCGAGAGTAAAGCATGAGGGAGGGGCTAATAATCGGCTCAGTCATTTTTAATGATAGTTGAAAGCCCAGATCGTCATCGTGATTAAAATTCGATTAATTGAGCAGCCCTATGAATAACTGCCCATGCAAAACATCTGTCTGCAAATACTGGCCACTACTGAATTAAGTAAATCCAACATATTCTTTTTTTCAGTGTACACCCTCTTTGCTGTGTGTTACCTCCATGCTCCTAGTAATTTGCTAGCACTCTGTTTCCCAATGTAGTTTCTTAGTTTCTTAGTTCCTTTGTTTTTTGGTTTGAGTTTCTCATTTCTAGTTCCTTTATTTCGGTTTGGTTTTCTGCAAAAGTGTAGAATTATTTCCAGGAATAAAGCTGCCGTTTTCAGTTAACTTCCCATGTTTGAGTCTTGCGTTCAGGTCCTACATCCTGCCACACAGCCACACATGACAACAAGGCCATGTTATTATGTACATATTGCAACTGCTGAGTTAACCCTTATTATCTCTGTGATATTATAGACAATATTAAAAATAGAAACTTTCTGGAGGTATTTTAATGAACTGTTTCTGTCATTTATATTTTTATGTTATTATAATGTCTCAGTTTAATTTCAGTGTTTTAAATTCATGAAACTGAACTTCAGATCTTGTTGAATGCTGTTTTCATTTGTACATAACTCACAGTTTCACACATTGTGACGTGTCAGAAGAACTGTGTCTCTCTTCTAGTTTTACTTCCTCTGCATTTTCTCTTCAAAGCTGTCTGACTTACCCCTTATAAGGGCTTTGGGTCCACATGAACCGTTTTCAGTTTTTAGCTTAAGAAAAATTATAGAAATAATTATTTTCTCAAATTAAGATTAATTGGCTGTGACTCATTTTCAGTGAGGAACATAACTCAGAAAACATTCACATTGACCTCCCGTCCCTTTCACATTTGCACCACATACAGGGTCTTCAGGTCCACTGGACCCGTGGCTAGTGAAAATGATCTGTGTGTGTGAGTGTGAGAGAGAGAGAAAAGCATGTGAATTGACCCAGGTGTGACCCATCAGTGCTGTTCCCACACAAGGTTACAACTAGGGATGGGTACCGGTGTCCGGTGCCATGATGGCACCGGTTCTGACATAAACGGTAGTAACCAGACCGAAAAGCAGCGCACATTTCGGTGCTTTATTTCGGTGCTTTTTTTCCCTGAGCTGTGATACACTTCTAGCCAATCATTTTACGTTTCCGAGAATAGTAGGCGGGCCCAGGTACGTACGTTCTGTTAGCGCAGAGCTACAGATTAAAAATGTCCAAGGCGAAGCGGTCAAAAGTCTGGCTGTACTTCACAGCAAAATATGCAAACTCAACAGCAACAAGTGCTTTAAGCTGATACTGTGATACTGTCAAAGGAGGTAACACCTCAAATCCGATGAAACACCTGGCGACGCATAGCGTTTTTTTTAAAAGCCCAGAAATGCGCCGTATTTGATAGCTTGCTGCGAGACCTCACACCGAGCGCATCTACTGCGGGTGGGTTGCCTGTTATGCAACATCCCCCAAAAACACGAAGAGGAGAGTCCTGGCCCCCTAGCAGAAATGATGACGGATGATGATGCAGCAGCAGCCGTTCTTCTCTGCGTGAGGAGCTTAATGTTGTTCGTGTGTAATTTACGTTGAGTAGGCTAACCACGTTATTACATTAATGCATGTAAGGTGAACTAGCAAACCTCATCATAGCTACATGCGGCTGTCTTCCTGTTTGATGGCAGATACTCCCTTCACCCTGGACAAAAAGGCTAAAATGACCAAAGAAAAAGTGGAAAACAGTTAAACATGAGAGGTTTTTGGACAAAGTTTGTGTTTTTTCCATTGTTTAAGCACTGCTTCTGTCATGGTCTGGTTGGGCACCTGCAGGTCTCAGACAGCGGCTCCTCCTCCTTTAGGCGGAGTCCGGTTGCCCCTCCCTGGCTGACCACCTGTGAGCAATCGTGCCAGCGGTATATCAGACCTGCGCTCTCAACCACTCATCGCCTGAGTATCTGCTATTCCCATGTTAGTTCAGTGGAGCATCCTAAACCTTGTCTTAACGCCGTGTGATGACTGACCTGTCTTTTCTTGTCCTCAGCGATAGCACCCGGAGTGGAGATCTTGTTCCCCTCGCTCCCGTCCTCCTGGACCTGGGCCGCCAGCTGCTTACACAACGTGGCCTGCCGGCCCACCGCTCACCTGCCTGCCTCCCCACGCCTCGACCGCTTCCGGGTTTTCCGCTCCACCTGTCCCCTCCATCTGAAACCAAGTAAGGCAATTCAATTCAACTGCAGAGGATTATTGGTTGTCTGCTGGATCCCTCTGATCGTGATCTCCTCTTGTTCCAGTGCCCCCGGCCCCTACCTAGTCCTGTTTCTACCTCCCCGCTGTCCCCGCTGTTCAGCCGTCTCCTAGAGGTGTCTAGGTCGCCCTCATTATCACCGACGAATCCTACGCGCCACTAGTGTGGTGGCGTCGCTTTGTGTTTCACCTTTGTTTACCTGTGGGCGGAAATAAATCATTTGTTTTCTGTCACCTCGCTTCCGGGTTGGTTTCTGCGCCTGTGTCCATCCCTGTTCCCTCGTGCCGTTGAGCCGTGACAGCTTCCAGCCAAGAGTGATACCATATATGCCCCATAGCTGCAGAAAAGGCTAACATTGTTATCTTTTTACAAAAAACAGCTGAGCATGAGAGGTTTTTGGACCAATTTTGTGTTCTCCATTCTTTAAGCACCGGTTTGAGCACCATTTGAGCACCGGCACCGTTTCAAAAGTACCGATTTGGCACCGGTATCGGATAAAACCTAAACGATACCCATCCCTAGTTACAACATTGCTGCAAAATTGGAGCAACCAACACTGTCTGCACCCACATTCCCGCACATTTCACCCTCTGTCTTGCAGGAACGAATCTTGGAGGCATGAAACTACAAATATCTCTGTCATTGTGGTTCCATACCACAACTGATCAAGATGGCAAAGTGATTCTCTGTTCAGACTGTGTTACAGTTGATATTGGAAGAGTCAGAGAGCCTCAGGATGAGCCTGTGAGCACCCAGCTATAGGGCCAGACTCTCAGCAGCTTGCAAATAACACTGTATGGATGTCAAAACAAGGCAAAAACTGAATAGTCTTCCTGCTCAAGAAATGAACCCCCCCCCCCCCTCATGGCTGCCAATGTGATTTGGATGACCCTAGGACCTACACGCTTGGCAGTTACTCATGCACAACACATCAAGTCTTCTTTTGACCTTTTCATGCCATACCCTATCAAGAAAATCATCCTCAATTGCACCAATTTAGAAGGAAGAAGAGTATTTGGATGCTTACTTTAGGATTCCTGTCCTTGCTGGCATTATGCAGGTCCACAATGGGCATAGCCTAACAGAATCCCTGTGGGATGAAGAAACTGGCGGAGAACTTTTCCAGTCAACGATGTCTCTTAAAACTTTCGAAATACCATATTTCTAAGATTTTCAGGGCCGAGTACAATAACCTCAGTTTGATCTGAATTAAGAAGCAGAAAGTTAGCGGCCATCCAGGTCTTTAGGTATGTAAGACAATTTAACTAATGCAATTAGTTAATTGTTAATTGGTTAACTAATTGGTGTGTGTTATCTGGCTTCATGGACAGATAGAGCTGGGTGTCATCTGCATAGCAGTGATAATTTATGCTATGTCTTCTAATGATGCTGCCTAAGGGAAGCATGTATAGTGTAAACAGAATTGGTCCTAGCACTGAACCCTGTGGAACTCCATAACTAACCTCAGTGTGTGAAGAGGACTCTCCATTTACATGCACAAACTGGAGTCTATTAGATAGATATGATACAAACCACTGCAGCACAGTACCTGTAATACCTACAGCATGTTCTAATCGCTCTAATAGGATATTATGGTCGACAGTATCGAACGCTGCACTGAGGTCTAGCAGGACAAGCACAGAGATGAGTCCACTGTCAGAGGCCATAAGAAGATCATTTGTAACCTTCACTAAAGCTGTTTCTGTGCTGTGATGAGCTCTGAAACCTGACTGAAACTCTTCAAATAAACCATTCCTCTGCAGATGATCTGTTAGCTGTTTGACAACTACTCTTTCAAGGATGTTTGATATAAAGGAAGGTTGGAGATTGGCCTATAATTAGCTAAGACTGCTGGGTCTAGAGATGCTTTTTGAGTAAAGGTTTAACTACAGCCAGCTTGAAGGCCTGTGGTACATAGCTGATTATTAGAGATAGGTTGATCATATTTCAGGGCTCTAGAGTGCGACCAATTTGGTCGCAAATGCGACCAAATTTTTCAGTGGTGCGACTAAAAATAAATATTTGGTCGCACAGGTGCGACCAACTGTTCCGGTAACAAAAAAAAAATCTCTGTAACTCTCCGTGTGGTCAACAACAGACACACATTATGCCCCTATCGTGGACTAAACCAATCAGAGATAGTCAGGGGCGGGACCTCTCTGATTGGCCGTGGTCCAGTTGAAAGTGCAGGTGGAAGAGAGAGGTGAGTAGCTTGAATAAAGCGATATCAATTCATTAACGGATTCCACACAAAGACCTAAACACGGAGCGGACCCAACACATCAGAATCAGCTTCGTCTTTCTCGGCTTTCTCACCCGACGGCCTGAACACGGACACGCTGTCGGAGCTTAGCGATTCTTCGGGTCCGCGCTGTGTTTACGTCTTTTTGCGCTGATTCTGAGCTGCAGGTTTTGCCTCTCTCCAACCAAAATTCACCGAGCCTGCAGCAAAAGAAGCAGCAAACTGCGCTTCACATTTGATCAATGTCGTCATGAATTCCCTCTGACTTTTGCTGTTTTGCTTCCACCACGATAAAAATCACACTTCCTGCACAGCTCTCTCTCTCTCTGTACTTCAGGAACAGTTTCCCGTCTCAAATCTGTTTTCTGCATTATTCATTCGCTTATTACCCACCAGTCTAGCGTTGTTTACAGCGCTTTTTCTTTTTTCACTTAAATGACCTCGGACAAGAAAGCCTAATTTCTGCTGTTCAATACTGAAGAAATTTAAATTTCTTAAAATTATGCAAAATTGCAGAATATTTTTAAGGTTATCTGCTATAAAAAGCCAGACCAGGAAAATCTCCTTCATGTTTTCCTGTGTTTTATTCTCAGTTACTTTCACACAAAGGCATCTGCTGTGATTTTCACAATTCTGATGAAGTCTCATGTGTATCAGTACTGATAAATGATCAGAATTATAATATTTCTGACTGTCTGAGGCTAAATTGAATCAAATCAGGACTTTGAGAACCGGAATTGAATGGATTATAGAAATCAGTGATGATACTCAGCCCTAGTGAGCAGCCTAGGCCTGAGAGAAGTGGATGTACTGTAGCTGTGGGTAATAAGAAAAGATGAAAAGAACTATTGATAACTTTTTTGTTAAGTTAAGGCCTGATCTGTCTGAAATTCATAGCCAGTGCTCTGACACGGTGCCATCAATATTTGAATGCTGAAAAAGCACAGTGTATCCAGAAAACACATTATATGCTGCAGTAAATGCACTGCCCAAGTGTCCCCTCTCCCCACGGCCTTTCAGCAGCAGACAGCAGCAAACAGGTCGTCAGAGGAGGCCAAGATGATGATTAAGTTTTTAACATTTTCTACAATATTGACAAAGCACTTTAAGCACAAGTTTGTTAGTTAATAATTTAGAAATGAATATTGTCTGTATGGACTCCCCCCCCCAAAGAAAGTGCACATGTAAAACTGCGGTGTTAAGCGATGCGGTTGAAAAATTTGAGTGCGCCTAACTTTTGTGCCGGTACGCCTAAATTTTTAAAGTTAGGTGTACCGGTGCGCCCATGTCAAAAAGTTAGTCTAGAGCCCTGTATTTAAGATTAAAATGACGATCAGTAATATGTTCTGGCTTTGCGGAGGGCTTTCTTATAAAGCAGCAAACGAGTCATCTGCTTTAGGCTACGTGTTTGAGAATTATACCACAGAGTCAGGTACTTCTGATTAGAGACCTTAGTTTTCACAGGAGCTACAGTATCCAGAGTCGTACGTAGTGAGGAGGTAAAATTATTAACACGATAATCGACCTCTGTTGGAGCAGCGTTCAGATAGCTGCTCTGCTCTGTGTTGGTACAGGGCATTCAAGATGATAACAGTGGGTGGATTATATTCTTAAACTTAGTTACAGCACTTTCAGAAAGACATCTACTGTGATAAAGTCTACTCTCCACCGCTGTGTAATCAATTATTGTAAATGTAAATGTTATCAGGAAATGATCAGACAGGAGAGGGTTTTCAGGAAACACTGTTAAATGTTCCGTTTCTATGCCATATGTTAAAACAAGATCTAGAGTGTGATTAAAGTGGTGGGTGGGTTCTTTTACATTTTGAGAGAAACCAATTGAGTCTAATAACAGATTAAATGCCATGTTGAGGCTGTCATTTTTAGCATCTACATGGATGTTAAAATCACCCACAATAATTATTTTATCTGAGCTCAGAACTAAATTAGATATAAAGTCTGAGAAATCAGACAGAAACTCTGTGTAAGGCCCAGGTGGACGAGGCGAAGCATCAGGCTTTCAAATGAATTAAAAGTCTGTCTGGGTCTTTGGTTGATTAATAGGCTGGTGTGAAAAATTGCTGCCACACCGCCCCCTCGGCCTGTGCTTCGAGGTTTCTGGTAGTTAGAATGACTCGGGGGTGTTGATTCATTTAAACTAACATAATCATCCTGCTGCAACCAGGTTTCTGTAAGGCAGAGTAAATCAATTTGTTGATCAATTATTCAGTCATGTACAGAGACTTGGAGAAGAGAGACCTAATATTTAATAATCCACATTTCACTGTTTTACTCTTTGGTTCAGATGTGGATACTGTATTGTTCTTTCTTTGTGATTGTTTATGTTTAAGTTGTTTGTTGCTGGTTTTTAGTTTGTTTTTTGTCTGTTTGGGAGCTGACACAATCTCTATGGAGATGGGTTTTTGGGGGGGGTAGCAGGAGGAGAGAAGCTGCAGAGAGGCGTGTAAGACTGCAACTCTGCTTCCTGGTCCCAACTCTGGATAGTCATATTTTGGGGGGTTTAATAAATTTGTCCATATTTCTAGAAATGAGAGCTGCTCCATCCAAAGTGGGATGGATGCCGTCTCTCCTAACAAGACCAGGTTTCCTCCAGAAGGTTTGCCAATTTTTTATGAAGCCCACATCGTTTCTGGGACACCACTCAGACAGCCAGCAATTTAAGGAGAACATGCGGCTAAACATGTCACTGCTGGTCTGATTGGGGAGGGGACCAGAGAAAGCTACAGAGTCCCACATTGTTGTGCAAAGTTACACACCGATTCGATATTGATTTTAGTGACCTCCGATTGGCGTAACCGGGTGTCATTACTGCCGACGTGAATTATGATTTTACTGTATTTACGTTTACCTTTAGTCAGCAGTTTTAAATTTCCTTCAATGTCGCCTGCTCTGGCCCCTGGAAGACAACTGACTATGGTTGCCGGTGTCTCTAGCTTCACATGTCTGAGAACAGAATCACCAATTACCAGAGTTTGACCCCCAGTGGGTGTGTCGCCGAGTGGGGAAAAACGGTTAGACACATGAACGGGTTGGTGGTGTACCTGGGGCTTCTGTTTAAGACTACACTTCCTCCACACCGTCGCCCAGCCGCCCTCTTTCCCCAGCTGCTTGGGGTCTGCCGGGGAACAGCTGGCAGGGCCTACGCTATCTTCGGCTGCACCAGCTACAGGGGCCTGGCATCTGGATGTAGTGTCAGACCAGCGGCGTCTGCAGGTCTAGGTTTATAACCTGAGAATTGAGAACCCTCAAACCATTCTAGAATAGCACAGAGCAAGAGTCGTTTGTTAATAACCACAGGTTGATGTCTGCTTGCCAAACAGTGTAAAACTTACGGTGACTGTTTAAATTAAAAGGATTTTAAGAGCCCGATATGTTGTGACCCGTCCCACAGGCGAGTGAATTATTTTGTGTTGTTTAATAGCAGCTGCGTTGAGAAAAAGAGGCAGATTAGATTGGCATGGTTGATCTCCGCAGCTGTGTGTGTGTCGAGTAGAATTTGACAGGCATCATGTCACATTCTTGGAGAGGAGAAGGCAGTCGGCCATGAAGGCGAGAGAGGAAGTGGAGATTGGCTCTGGGTGGAAGACAAGTTAGGGGAGGAAGTCTGCGTGACTGCACGGGGAAAAGTGCCTAAAACACAGGGTGAAGAGGCAAAAAGGGAAGTAAAAGAAATGCTGAAAAATAGAAAGGGGGAAAAATAGTATCATTAAGTAAAATCATTATGAATCATTATGCTGAGGAATGCAGTGATGTGAAGAGTGTGTGTGGCAGCCTGAAGGAACTCAGCTGATGTGAGTAGAATGAGTGATGAAAGAGACGTGTTAAAATGTGGATAGACGGATCAAAAGTGTTATTGAACAAAAGAAAGGCACCTTTTAAGGAGATGCATTTTTTGGGGGAAAAAAAACGAGCAAGGGGAGAGTAGTTCCACTGAACACATACTATTAACCTGCCAACTAACGCACACACATGCAATGAAGATCACCTTACACTTAAGAACACGTCAATATCTCTCAGCAATACTAAAGCAGGGAAACTGAACACTTGTTATTAAATGTTAGATTTGTTTACTGCTGACAGATAACTCTCCAGGTTGCAGGACAACAATGTGACTTTTGTAAAAGAGACTGGTATGACCAACCAATGATCAGATAATTTAGTTGTTAAGATAGTAAAAATGTGGGATGTTTTCCGCTGACTGACCAACATGAGTGAGTTATAAATTGATATGGAAATTAGTTGAATTAGATTAGAGAAAAGATGAGATGATTATATTTTTAAAAAGGTATCTGACGATGTGGATAGAAGAGGCAGTGGGGGGTGGGGGAAGCAACTTCAGAAGAACCGCCTAAAGAAACGCCTAAAAGTGAGATAGGAGAGAAGGAGGAAAGAGGGGAGGGAGAGAGAGCTGACACAGAGCCTGGGCCGGCGCTTCTCCACTCTCGGTATAATACACCAGATAGTGCATCATTTTCCTGTTTGTCCACCCCTGTCTGTTCTTCTACTTATGCCCCATTACAGGCTGCTCTGCAAGCCCTGGAAGCCAAAGCTGACCTGGACTCCTGCTCTCCCCTCTACCCTCTTCGACGTGACCCTGACTAACCTCTGCAGCAGCTTGACCCACAACAACAACCTGAAAATCCCAACTGAGCTGCAGGAGGGGCGCCTCACCCAGCAGAGACAGAGGGCACTAAACCCAAGGCCCGCTTCACTAGACAGGAGGAGATCCCCAGAAGACCTCAGCTGACAGAGCTGTGACGACACGCCCATCAAGCTCCAATGAAAAGTGAGGTCTAGCAACAGAATGCTGACCTCCATAACTTTGCATTAACACTGTGCAGGGCGGTGACAGACCAACACGGAGGATTGGGCAGCACAGGAAAAGGGCGTGGCAGAGACAGAAGGAGCAATGATGTAGGTTTCACCTGCGGCGAGCATGGACACTGAAGAAAGGACTGCCCCAATTGGAGTCAGAACCAGGGTGGACAGCACTGTGAGCAGCAGTAGCAGTGGTCGCAAACAGACTGAAAAGGAGGAGGGCAGGACCCCAGGGCACGCTTCAGACTGTGGTTTACCCAAGACACCAGAACAGGAAAGTGATGAACACCTACACGCTGACTCAGTTAAAAGTGATGCACGCACGAATACATATGCACACGCTGGTGCTAACAAGTGTTTATGCTGATATGCAAAATGCTGCATACACACATATACACACACACAGATTTGGTTGCAAGAAGCTAATTCCTCTTGGGAAAATGGAACTTATATTGACCCCTGGGCCGGATCGGGTTTCTATTATTATTGTGGGGAATACAGACTATATGCTAGAATTACCAGAGGAACATTGAGTTGT
Organism: Rhamphochromis sp. 'chilingali'; assembly: GCF_963969265.1. NCBI lineage: Eukaryota > Metazoa > Chordata > Actinopteri > Cichliformes > Cichlidae > Rhamphochromis > Rhamphochromis sp. 'chilingali'. The sequence continues at coordinate 34,558,206 of NC_137944.1, forward strand.
GTTGCATGGTGCGCCTAGGAGCGCCGCTGATACTTGTGGGTGAAAAGAGGGTGAGAGTCTCAGGAGACAGGGTACGACAGCTTACCGCTCGGCGTAGACGCCATGTGCTGTTTAAAAGGTCCACTTCCTCATTTGATTTATCTGTTGAGTCTCCAACATATATAGATGCCATAGGGTCCCTAGGTGAGTCCTGAGTGATCATACATCTGTCACGGTTCTGGGTCATTTTGACCCAGCTTTCTCTGTCTTGTATTTTGGTGTTTTTCTAGATTATGATTTATGTTCTGATTCTTGAGTTGGGCTGATCTGATTTTGTATTACAGTTCATATTTTCTGTCAATTCTGTCTCTCTGTCAAGTCTGTGTCTTAGTAAATTGCTTCTTGTTTCCTGTTTTACTTTGAAAGTTCATGTCTCATGTCAATGTGTTCAGTTTTACTTCTCCCGTCTCGTTAGCCTAATTTCTCCAAGCTGTGTCTCCCTCCTGTTTCTCATTCCCTGATTACTCCCCTGTGTATGTAAGCCCTGTGTTTTCCTGTGCTCTCTGTCGTGTTGTACCCTCAACATGCTGTGTGTTCGTTATGTCCAGTCCTCCAGTGACTCTTTTCTGAGTTTTATTTCACGAGTAAGTTTTGCCCGCAATAAAGCTGCATTTGGAGTTCCAGTCCTGTTTTGAGAGTCCTGCATTTTGGGTGCTTTTTCCTGCCTGCCACTCAGCCCACCATCACAAAATTACTAGATCAGGTTGCAGCAGGGTTTAAAAACATGCCTATAATGCTCTTTTCCCAGTGACTAAAAATAAGAATGTTGAACAAATTAATTACGTCCATTACAATGTTCTGAGGTTGGCCAATCTGACTCGGGATGCAGTGGAGGGATTGGCCGAACAGCTGGGTCCCTCATCACTCATGGCAGTTCAGAATAGACTGGCTCTTGACGGAAAAAGGGTGTGTTTGTGTAATGTTTGGAGGTATGTGTTGCACTTTCATTCCCAACAATATGGCCGCAGACGGCTCTGTAACCACAGCCCTGGAAGGCCTCCAAACATTATCCAAAGAAATGCATGAGCATTCTGAAATTGACAATCCTCTGGAGGGGTGGATGACATCAGTATTTGGGCAATGGAAAGGTTTTGTTTTGTCTGTTATGGTTTCTTTTGCTACATTTTTAGCTATTACTGTTACATGTGGGTGTTTTTTGTTCCATGCTGTGGTGGATTTTTGTATGACATATATAACTATATGCAGTATATGTCTATCTGCACTGAACATATATACGGTAACTTTCACATAGTTTTAGGCACAGGGTGTTTCTCACACACACACACACACACACACACACACACACTAAACGTTTTTCATGCAGCACATTCATGAAACTTAAAAATAGTAACATGATAACAGAGATACAGAAAACAACATAATAAAATTACTGCCATGCACACACACATACTATAAACCAATGACTATAGAAAACATGGACGAAGCGACACCGCCTCCTCCCATTGTGCAAAAATGAAGCCAAAATATCCTGCTTGTGGAGGCTGCCATCTTGCATTTTTGGAGGAGTCTGCGCAGTAGTGACTTGAGGTGGAGCGACTGTGTAATGCTCCCGCCCACACACCCGCTGGACGTGACCGCAAACACACACCCCTACACTTTTTACGTAGCCCGGCTGCTCCAGTTTTTAGCTGGTTTACCGCGACTGACGACTCGTTTAATTAAGGTAAATGCAACCACGTCACTGTTATGAAAAAGACACACAGCTTATCAACATCTAAAACCACTGTTAATTTGTTTGCTAGATTAGCCGCTAGCATACGCAATGTGTTGGGGGCTTGTTGCTAGCTGTGTTAGCGATGCTACACACCTGTTACTCTAATAGTCTGTATTATTGAAGGATTCAGCACTCCTTAGGTCTTATTATACATTCTTAGACAGCGATGAGATCAGCTACACACTCCAAGGAGGCCAAGAGTTACTGTTAATATCAAAAATATAACGCTGTCCTTTGAGATTTTAACATAAGACTGTGAGTGTAATGGATCTAAAACTGTTTACATTTTCAGAGCCCTCTACAGCCTGGTAACATGGAAACTTTAAAAGCATCAGCAGAATGTTTCAGTAGTGTAGTGTGATTTGTTCTTTTCATTTAATAATAGAGTCCATATTATATCAACAGCAAACACTTTCTGTTTCTGATCAACAAGTTCTGTTGATCCACTGAGAGAGGCTTCATTTAAGAAACAGGAACACTGAAGCTCATCATACTGATCAAGCAGGACTCATCATCGTCACCAGCAGCTCCCTCACAGGGAAATCTTCAGAGCTCCTCTGCAGGCCCGCCTCAGAAGATGGATAAACCCAGCATTTCATGAAGACTGTGATGAGACCCTTGGTTTGTGTAATGTTATAAATACTCGGATACTCCCCAGAGGCTCCAGACTTTTACATAAAGATATTATATTCAGTCCTGTAGAAAGTTATATATTTAAAAATATATGATCCTCTCTGGTTACTCTGGTATGAATAACTCTGAATCACTTTATGATAAATAACACACTATCTGCAAAAAATTGTGAAAGAATTCCAGATGACAAGTTTGTAGTTCAACATACAAGTGGCGACCTTTGACCTTCATCAGGTTTTATTTAATTGTGTCAGAGAAACTCAAACGTGCTCTTCATGCAGCTGAGTACATCAAGTGTTTAAAATAGAAGCTGTGCAACCAAAATTCGGCGAGCCAGCAGCAAAAGAAGCAGCAAACTACGCTTCACATTTGATGAACATCGTCATGAATTCCTTCTGAGTTTTGCTGTTTTGCTTCCACCATGATAAAAATCACACTTCATGCACAGCTAGCTCTCTCTCTCTCTGTACTTCAAGAACAGTTTCCCGTCTCTAATCTGTTTTCTGCATTATTCATTCACTTATTACCCACCAGTCTACCGTTGTTTACAGCGCTGTCAGCCGCTGTCTTTTTCTTTTCTTTTTTTTTTTTCCCCTTAAATGACCTTGGACAAGAAAGACTATTTTCTGCTGTTCAATACTGAAGAAATTTAAACTTTCAATCTCCTTCATGTTTTTCTGTGTTTTATTCTCAGTTACTTTGACACAAAGCGATCTGCTGTGATGTTCACAATTCTGATGAAGTCTCACATGTGTCAGTACTGATAAATGATCAGAATTATAAAATTTCTGACTGTCTGAGGCTAAATTGAATCGAATCAGGACTTTGAGAACCGGAATCGAATGGATTATAGAGATCAGTGATGATACCCAGCCGTAGTGAGCAGCCTAGGCCTGACAGAAGTGGATGTAGCTGTGGGTAATAAGAAAAGATGAAAAGAACTATTGATAACTTTTTTGTTAAGTTAAGGCCTGATCTGTCTGAAATTCATAGCCAGCTCTGACACGGAGCCATCAATCTTTGAATGCTGAAAAAGCACAGTGTATCCAGAAAACACATTATATGCTGCAATAAATGCACTGCCCAAGTGTCCCCTCTCCCCACTGCCTTTCAGCAGCATGCAACAGCAAACAGGTCATCAGAGGAGGCCGAGATGATGATTAACATTTTCTACAATATTGACAAAGTACTTTAAGAACAAGATTGTTAGTTAATCATTTAGAAATGAATATTGTCTGTATGGACTTCAACTTCCCCCCCCCCAAAAAAAAAGTGCACATATAAAACTGCGGTGTTAAGCGATGCAGTTGAAAAATTTGAGTGCGCCCATTAGTCTAGAGCCCTGTTAGCCAAAGCTGTGTCCCAGATGTCACACAGGCACTTAACATACAGCATAGATGTACATGAAGACATTACTCAAAAATAAATTATCAGCATTTATTAAATAATAATGCTCCATAAATAAAAGAAAACTATGTTGTTTTTGTGCATAGCAAAAAGCTCACAATTGTGCAGTCAAAATGTAAACTAAAAGATGCTGAGCACAACAACAAAGAGACAGATTTCATAGCTGCACTGTTCCGAACTTCTACTGCGTGACTGACAGCCTGGAGTTTGAAATCCGCTTCGTAACCACGTCTCTTACAGGTGCCATTTATGGTCCTTATACACACACACACACAATACTGTAATATTACGTTGAAGCACAGTACGTATCACTCCGCGAGGCTCCTGACTACGGTAGCTGTAATGCTCCGACAATCCATCAAGCGGGGCAGCTCTGTAGCTTAGCAAAGTCGTACTACCAAAGTGCTGACCAAAGTGTTCAATGACAAACGTCTGAATACAGACAGTGGAAAAATGTCAGCCTTAGTTTTACTGGATCTCAGTGCAGCATTTGATACAGTAAACTACAACATATTACTCAAACGACTGGAGAACTGGGCAGGTCTTTCAGGAACTGTACTAAACTGGTTCAAAACATACTTAGAAAACAGGAAATATTTTGTATCAATGGGTAACTTCACATCTGAGCAGACAAGTATCACATGTGGAGTTCCCCAAGGTTCCATCTTGGGACCCCTTCTGTTTAACATTTACATGCTCCCACTGGCACTGATTATAAAGAACAACAAAATAAACTACCACAGCTATGCAGATGACACACAAATATATATCACAATGTCACCAGGAGACCGAGGCCCTGTACAGGCTCTTGGTAAATGCATTGAGGAAATTAATGACTGGTTGTGCCACAATTTTCTCCAGCTACACAAAAACAAAACTGAGGTAATAGTCTTTGGCGCCAAAGAAAAACGATTACAGGTCACCAGAGAACTTCAATCTATACATCTAAAAACCACAAACCAGGCGAGAAATTTGGGTGTAGTGATGGATGCAGACCTAAACTTAGAAAAACACATTAAGACAATAACAAAATCAGCTTACTATCACCTCAAGAATATTTCAAGGATAAAAGATCTGATGTCTCAACAGGACCTGGAAAAACTAGTCCATGCTTTCATCTTTAGTAGGCTTGATTACTGTAACAGCATCTTTACAGGTCTACCTAAAAAATCAGTCAGACAACTACAGCTCATTCAGAACTCTGCTGCTCGAGTCCTCACTTGCTTCCACTTTACCGTATGTACAGTGGAAGCAAGATGGCGCCGGTGTGCATGGCTGACCGTCTCCGACCACGTCTTCACCTTGGCGTTGTACTTCTCGTTGTTTTATCTTTGGTTTTATGTTCTCTAGGTGATTGTACACTAATAACTTATGACAGAGACACGCTCCTGAATCTTCGGTTTTCCTGTTCTCAACGACCTGACTGCGTTACAGCCGGTGCCGCTATCCCCCTGATGCCTGTCTCCCCTACCTATGTGACCTATCCTCCTCTTCCCATGCTCCGTAGGAAACGCCTCAGGAAACGGGGTAGGAGGAGCGGCGTCCGTGTCCGCGTTAAGGCTTATATCAGAGCCATGGCTATGGACTTCCCTTCTACAGGCCGTGAGCTATCCCGTTTCTTCCACTATCTCAGCAGCCACTCTGCGGCTAGACTGCTAACCCACCGTTGGATTTGCTCCGTCGGCCTTCAAACCTACCCTGCTCGCCCAGTGGCTTACCACTCTGCCCGATTTTGGATAACACCGCCTGGCCGCGGTGTTCAACATAACAACCTTTGCTCCTTGCGACGGGCTACTACTTTTTTTTATTTTATTATTAATAGGACAGGGGGAAAGGGGGAAAGAATGAAAGAAAGAGGGGGAGAGGAAGAAAGAAAACCAAAGGGGAGAAGAGACGGTGAGAAGGGGGGGAAGAGAGAAAAAAAAAAAAAAAAAAAAACTCCTGGGTCACCTGTATGGAGAGAAAGAAAAACAAAAAAAACAGGAGAGACAGCAAACAACAAAGAGCAACATAATAAAAAAAAAAAAAAAAAGCACCATCACAATAAACTAGCTAGTCATAGATATCAATAGTTACTAAATAGTAAACGATATTGTGCAGCACGCAAGATAGACAGCGCACAGTGTGCTTTGAGGCAGCAGCCAAGAAAGCTGTAGTCCGCATCTGTGAATACCCATGTGTACACCTGTGTGCATACCTGTGTGGATCAGCATGCTTGCATTCCAAAGGTTTCTCCATGTAATGATCTGCTAGAGAGTGTGGGGAGCCACAGCCCTGTCCTCTATGGTATCAAGCAGGTATGGAGGAGATCAAAACTCCAGACATCCAGAGGCCCCCAGAACACAAGAGACCAAGGAAGACCCACAGAGGGGCAGCCGCGCCACTGTCCCAGTAAGAGCTAAGGAGAGTCCCAGATGAGAGCTCATTCAGCAGCCGCGGAGCAGAAGCCAGGGGGAGTTGCAGTGACGCGCCCGTGAGCTCCACCGGCAGCCAGCTGTGCCTGAGTGACCGAGCCCCAGGCCGAGAGGCCGGGGGCACCCCACCTCCAAAGTGGCCCGAGCGAGCCCCAATAAGCGGCCGCCAAGGAGTGAGCCGGTGTGTACCCGGACGCCCACCCCCAGATACAAAGAACCACCAACGCACCGATACCTGAGGGAGTCCGCCACCGGCAGGGGAAGTGGTGGTGGGTGGAGATAGGCCTCCAAACCTTGGAGGGCCCGAGATGTCCCCAGAGAGGTGGCGTCTGATACCCAACCTGACATATAGACACAGACATACAGGCACACACAGACACAAACATCCATTCCCACCCTCATGCTCTCATATGTACTTCACACTCAACCGACGTGGAGACAGACATAAAGGGACGATCACACTCCCCAAGCGTACTCTACTAACCGGGTCTAGATACCCTTGCCCCTGGAGGGGGGAACTGCACCCAGACCCAGGTGGTGTTACCCTTTTCCCTGCGGTGGGGAGAGGCAGACCGCCCCGACTCCGCAGCAGCAGGGAGGCCCCAGACCGCAGTCGGACGGCCCACTCCTCCTAGCCCCCCCGCTCCAGTAGGCCGCAGAGAATGGGGGTGAGAGAAGACTCCAAGCCTCCCTCCACCCGCTCATTGTAGTGTTGATGCATGTGTGTTCTAAGGTGCAATTAAAACCCAGGAGGTAGGAGGAGCGGCGTCCGTGTCCGCGTTAAGGCTTATATCAGAGGCATGGCTATGGACTTCCCTTCTACAGGCCGTGAGCTATCCCGTTTCTTCCACTATCTCAGCAGCCACTCTGCGGCTAGACTGCTAACCCACCGTTGGATTTGCTCCGTCGGCCTTCAAACCTACCCTGCTCGCCCAGTGGCTTACCACTCTGCCCGATTTTGGATAACACCGCCTGGCCGCGGTGTTCAACATAACAACCTTTGCTCCTTGCGACGGGCTACTACTAAGGTCCTGGCCCCCCGGATTCGGTTGGCCTTATTTAATGTCAGGTCTCTTTCAAATAAGGCCTTCCTCCTAAATGACTTTTTTCTCACCTCGGGACTGGATGTCCTATTTCTAACGGAGACCTGGACTTCTCCGGGTGAGTTCATCCCCTTCTCTGAGCTTCTACCTCCTGACTGTGCCTTCTTTAGCTCACCTAGGCTAACTGGTAGAGGTGGTGGCTTAGCCTCGGTTTTCAAAAATAAACATGATGCACGGCTGCTATCCTCTCCAACCTATTCCAGTTTTGAAGTTCAGCTATTGGAACTGACGGGCTCTCGGACCACTTTGTGTGTCGTGGTTTATCGCCCGCCTAAATATCATAAGATGTTTATCTCTGAATTTGCTGATTTTTTGGGATCCGTTCTTTTTAAATATGATGCTGTTATTGTTTCTGGAGATTTTAACATTCATGTTTGCTGTATGAATGACCAATTGGCTAAAGATTTTCTTGTGCTGACGGATTCCTTTAATCTTATTCAGTGGGTGAATGAGCCTACCCATGTTCAAGGCCACACCCTTGATTTGGTTTTTTCATTCAATGTGGACATTTGCATTAAGGAAATCAGGAATACTGGTCTCTCTGATCATTCCCCGGTCATTTTCGATGTAGACCTGGGTGATACTGGACAATACCTAAACTCTCCTCTTTATCCTACGCGCACTATTAATGCCAATACTGTGGTCAACTTTATTACGTCTTTTGTTAACTCCCCATTTAGTATGCTGGATTGTTCTTCCCCACACACACTTGAGAACTCTACTAATACTCTTTTAACCACCTGTTCCTCGATTCTTAACATTGTTGCACCCATCAAAATGAAACGCCCTAGAACTTTCTCACAATGCTGGTTAAATGATTCTGTTTGTGCCCTTCGACGTATATGTCGGCGTGATGAGAGGAAGTGGAGGAGTGATAGACTTCAGTCTTCTTATGATATTTTACGTATTAGCCGCTCGAAGTTCCAAACTGCTGCCAGAACGGCTAAAGCGGCTTTTCTCTCTAAAATTATTTCCACTAATGGTGATAATCCACGAATTCTATTTAAAATTTTTAACTCTGTGGTGAACCCCCGTCCCTCTATGCCACTGCTGTCTTCCCCGGGTCTTTGTGGAAAATTCTCAAACTATTTTTTAGATAAAGTTTTATCCCTTAGATCTACTCTTCCTCTGGTGACTGATTGTATGTCTACCCCTGATTGTTCGGCCACTTTTTATCAATTTGAACCCGTTTCTCTCTCCACTCTGAAGCGTCTAATTGATAAATTGAACAACACTAACTGTGTACATGATGCTCTCCCATCCCGTATTGTTAAGGATTGTTTCAGTGTAATTGGACCTTGTTTATTGTCCATATTGAACTTCTCCTTGCTTTCTGGCTATGTACCTTCAGCTCTCAAGCATGCCATAATCCAACCTGTTCTAAAAAAAAAAGGAACCTTGAGCTTAGTGATTTTGCCACTTTTAGGCCAATTTCTAAGCTTCCCTTTCTGGCTAAAATACTTGAGAAGGTGGTTCTGCTCCAACTGCAGACCTACCTTGATGAGAATAATATAAATGATAAATTTCAATCGGCCTTCAAACAACATCACAGCACAGAATCAGCATTGCTTCGTGTTTTCAATGATCTCCTACTAATGGCTGACAACGGACGCCCCTCAGTCTTAGTGCTTTTGGATCTATCATCGGCATTTGACATGGTTGACCATAATATCTTATTAGCGAGACTTGAGCACACTGTAGGCATCAAGGGCGCTGCCCTGGATTGGTTTAAATCCTATCTCTCCAATCGGCTCTCTACGGTACATCTGGCTACATCCTCTTCCTCGGCTGTACCTGTTTGCTGTGGTGTCCCCCAGGGATCTGTGCTGGGCCCTACCCTTTTCTCATTATACTTGCTTCCCTTAAGTGCCATCTTTGAGAAATACCATATTGCTTATCACTATTATGCAGATGATATCCAGCTCTATTTTGAGCTAAACGACGATCTTGCTCTGTCTCTGAATAGCCTCCGAGAATGCATGTCTGAGGCCAAGAAGTGGTTGTTGTCGAATTCTCTTATCCTTAATGAGAAGAAACCCGAGATTATGATTTTTGGTAGTAACGCCCTTCGTGCCAAACTCCGGGATGCCTTTGGTTTTCTTAGTTGTTCTCTCTCTGATACTGTCAGGAATCTGGGTGTCTTATTTGACAGCTCCTTTTCATTTGACAAACAAGTGTCTGCTGTTGTCAGATCTAGTTTTTACCAGCTTCGTCTTATCTCTAAGGCTAGGCGCTACATCCCGCATAAAGATCTCGAAAAGCTCATCCACGCCTTTGTAACGTCGAGGCTAGACTATTGTAATTCACTTTATTGTGGTCTCCACTCTTCCCTTTTACAGAGATTACAGACAGTTCAGAATGCTGCAGCTCGCATTCTAACTAAAACCAGCAAGTTTGCCCACATTACTCCTGTCCTTGCCGATCTGCACTGGTTGCCTGTCAAATATCGTATTCAATTTAAAATTTTGTTGTTTACTTTTAAAATTACTAACAACACTGCACCCAGCTACCTTAAGGACCTTTTAAACCCTTATGCTCCTGCTAGGGCTTTAAGGTCATCGTCACAGTTACTGCTGGCTCAGCCCAGATCTCGACTTAAGACTAGAGGTGATCGATCGTTTGCTCTTGTCGCACCTGTGCTGTGGAACAATCTCCCGATTGGCATCCGGGCATCTGATTCTATTCATTCTTTTAAATCTCAGCTTAAAACATATCTTTTTAAACTTGCCTTCTCCACCTTTTAATTGCTGGTTTGTTTGTTTGTTTGTTTGGTTGCTGTGACCTATTGACCTCTTGTATTAATTCCCTCTTATCTTTCTATTGGTGTCTTTTATTATGGTGGTACAGCTTTTATCTTGCTATTACCATGTGCTGTAGTCATTCTTATTGGTAGCTTTTATCTATGAACATAACTCGTTATTTTTATTTATCCGTTATCAATGTTTGAACCTGTTATTGTTTTATGTAAAGCACTTTGGTATGCCCAAGGCTTTTAAATGTGCTCTATAAATAAAGATTGTTGTTGTTGTTGTTGTCACTAAGACCAAAAAAGTGGACCACATCAGTCCAGCTCTGAGGTCTTTACACTGGCTGCCTGTCCGTCAGAGGATAGACTTTAAAGTCCTGATGCTGGTCTATAAAGCTCTGAATGGTTTAGGACCAAAATACTAGGGGTGCAACGATACACAAAATTCACGGTTCGGTTCGGTTCGATACTTTGGTGTCATGGTTCGATATTTTTTCGATACAAAAAAAATGTTCATGCCTTTTTAATTTGTCATTTATTAAAATTATAAATATATATTTTAACTCAAAAGTACAGTTTTTAAATTTAACCCTAACCCTTGTGCATGTTTTTTATTTTGACAGCGAATGCGCACCTGCGGACCACTTATGTGCAGCCCTGGTTATTTAGCTCATCATATTGCAGCCACAGAAATTCTTTTGTCCATGAAACCATAAAGCTGCACTTTCTTTTTGCCTTATAGTCTGATTTGTCATAACTTCTCCGTTTTGTGGTAAGCTTTTCTTTGGCTGTCACTTCTTCACCCTGACCTGTCTTATTTGGCTCAGCAGAACTAAAATATATATCTGTCTGTGAAGGTCATCGTAGTCAAATATATATCCTGCTGCTTTTACACACACTCACATAAGCTCAGCGATTCTCTGCGCGATCAACCTCTCACATGTTTAAGCTGCGGGAGATTTCACTTGTCATGTTTGCATAGTAAGCTAATGATTGATAAGACGATGTCAGAGGAATTGGTGCACAAATTATCATCACTCACAGATCAGTGCTGTCATTGCAAAGTGAAAGCAAAAAAACAAGCGCAAATTCAAACGCGATTTCAATATGTCACATATTGACAGTGTCTCACCGATGCCAATGACATAATTACCCAGCTACATTTCTGAAAGAATGCAAAAGCATTGACATATATTTTTCCTTCCTACAATAGCCCGACGGGCAGGGCAGAGATAGATTTTGGTAGCCCGACTGAAAAGATCGCTAGCCCCGGGACGTCGGGCTAGCGATATTGCGAGCCCTGTATCTGATTGAGGAATCACTCATCTTTGGAAAAGAGAGTTTATTACAGAGAAATGTCTCTTTCCAAAATAAAAGCTATACTATCCGCTTCTTCTGGGCTATATTCTTAGCAGCATATTAAACATATAAGGAGAATCATGTGCTAACAGCTGTCTAAATGACTCGGCTAAAGTTAGTAGCATGCTTGCTTGTTTTTTTTCTGCTTCCACTTGTCTTTGCACTAGGATGATGTCGGCGTAAATGTGCAGTCATATTCGTTGTGTTCCCACTAGTGCTTTCAGGTTAATCTCGTTGAAATGACCTTAACGCCACAACACGGCAAATCTCCGTTAACGAGCTACCGTCGATCGCCCCGTGCATGGGGCTAGACAGCCAACACGTTAACGAGCTAACTGCGCTAACACACTAGTTCCCACCCATGTAATTGAGCATTGCATGGCACATCCAACATACTGTTTTACTTTAGTGCATGACTCGCTTACCTTCAGGGTCATACGTCACATGAAAACCAAAATAATTCCAAACGCCAGATCTGAATGAGGGTGGGGGAGGTCCATGTTGCAAGGAGAGCTTAACTTCTGTCTCGCTAGCTTGCCCTGCGCTCTTCCTTCTGACGATGCTGTCTGTGTTGAGCGCTCAGTGAATCTGCGTTCGACTACTCCGCCTAGGCTGCACTGTCGAGCCTAGGCGGAGTAGTCGAACGCAGATTCACTGAGCGCTCAACACAGACAGCATCGTCAGAAGGAAAGTTGATAAAATAAATTAAAAATTTTGTATTGTTCGATACATATGCGTACCGAACCGAAAGCACTGTATCGAACGGTTCAATATCGATACGAATATTGTTGCACCCCTACAAAATACATCAGTGACCTCCTAACCCAGTATGAACCTTCCAGATCCCTCAGGTCATCTGGATCCGGTCTTTTATCAGTTCCCAGAGTCAGAACCAGACACGGAGAAGCTGCATTCAGCTTTTATGCTCCTTATATCTGGAACAAACTCCCAGAAAGCCTCAGATCAGCTGAAACACTCAGTTTATTTAAATCCAGGTTGAAGACTCACCTGTTCTCAGCTGCATTTGAATAAAGCACCAAATCTGCACTTTTAAGCTTAAATTTCAAAACTTACATTTTAACTACTGATTTTATCTATTGTTCTGATTTTATCTGTTTTGATTTTTGATTTTATATACTGTTTTGTTTGTTTGTTTGTTAGTAAGCTAGTTAGTTTTAATCAATTTAAAATCATGCTTTTTATTTGTTCTTGTTTCTAATGTCTCTGCAAAGCACTTTGAATCACCTTGTTGTTGAATTGTGCTATACAAATAAACTTGGCTTGCCTTGCCTTACTAAAAATTTTTTGACAGATTGCTGAGCGCCGTGTACCACATAAAATCGGTTCGCGGTCAGTAAGCACAACCAGAATTCATACATAAGGTTTGCTGAAAATGAAAGGATTTTAGGCCATGCAGCCCCTGCATGTCGTTAGTACGGTTAGCTCGTTAGCGCGGTTAGCTCGCTAACACATTGACGCCGTCCAGCCCCACACACGGGGCGATCCCAGTGTTGCCAACTTAGCGACTTTGTCGCTATATTTAGCGAGTTTTCAGACCCCTTAGCAACTTTTTTTCTAAAATAAAGTCGCTAAAAAAGACGTGAAAGCGCGTATCGCTTTTACTCTCAAAAAGCAGCGGGTGCTGTAACGCAGTCAGTTCTTCTTTTACTCTTATGTTGTTTTGTGGATCACAAGGTTTAAAACTACTTATAAACACACACACAAAGTAACTCCACCAGAGTGCCTATTTCGGGTCACTTTTGCCGGTCCAAGCCCGGGTAAAGGAGCAGGGTTGGAATTGTGGCATTAAAAAAAGCAATAATTGCTAAAAGAAATGTAATTTGTAGTTCTAAATAAACTCTAAATGCATTTAGGACGTTTTTTACTCACTTTATGTCTCTTCCACGATGTTATTTCTCTCTCCAACAACATAGGTTACAATTACATTAGCATGACCAGTTATGCAAATTAGGCGATGACTTCATTTAGCGACTTCTAGCGACTTTTAGGACAGCGATTTTCCTTACTGAGGAGTTGGCAACACTGGGTGATCCGCGGTAGCTCGATATTTGCCGTGTTCATCTTGTAGTTGCCTGCAGGTGAAGCTATGGGGGAGGGGGAGTCGTGTTCAGTGAAGGAGAGGCGAGGCCGAGTAACCTTGCGTAGAGACAAAAGTGGACGGAAGGGAGGCAAACTTAAGGCTCCACAAGTATAATTATAATGTAACATAGACTATATCGATAAAAAAGGATATTGTCACATCTTATATCTTGTATGAAAATATATCGATATTTAAAAAAAAACTCGATATATCGCCCAGCCCTACTCTCAAATCTGAAATAAAGCTGATCCTTCTCTGTCCCACACACTCAGGATCTGAAGCTCTTCTCTTACATTTTTTCAGTTCTACAGTTTAATCCATCGTTACAGATTAATGAGGAGGTACTGAAATACAAGCTTAAAAAATGGTGTTACTGTCTTTACACATGTGGAGACTGAAAACATGCTGTTGTTTGCACATATTTAATAATCAGCTCTGCACAGGAGCTGAAGCAGGATGCAGCCTGTTGCTTTTACAGTAAAACACTTGTAATAAAAGTACAGTAACGGTGACTGAGCAGCCCGTCTTGATTTCTTTAGTCAGGGTAAATTCATTCACCTGCACAGATTAGCTAAACGAACTTTGCAAAACAAGTTTCCAAATAGCTAAGTGCTCATCTTAGCTAGCTAGGTCTCAGGAGCTAGCTAAGGACGGTAGTTACAGATTAGCTTACAAACACGTTTAACTTACCGAAAACGTGCAGCGGGGCCTCGGGTCCTTCTGTCGGTAGTCCAGTTTACTGAAGAACACCTCAGGCTGTCAGGTTAAAACAGTCGGTCATGTTTTCGTAGCATGAACGCTGGCCCGCCTTTCAGAGCTTACGCTCTATCTGCTATTCCCGAACAGAGATACGCAAGTTTCTCCGTGACTGCAGCTGCCAGTCAAAGCTGTTATGATGACGTTACACCCCAATTTAACATCACTGTGGTAGGAAGTAGAATCAAACTTATGGGAAAGGAGACCGTTGGACATAAATCGGCGTAATGAGAACTATTGATAACAAAAAAAAGAATCTCTGGAAAATATTATCTGTGGAGAATTAATTAATTTTAGTCTGACCCCAGTCCCATCCGCTAAGAGGGAGGAGGCGGGGTTTATGACCTATACAGCAGCCAGTCACCAGGGGGCGATAGAGACGTTTTGGCTTCATTTTTGGGGAGCTGTTGTTAATATTGCTATTAACCTACACTGGAGTGTTTATAATGCAATTAACCCATATATTTGATGTAGTTAGGTCAAGTATTATTCACATGTATATCATAAGGTTATCACAAAAAACTATACTATTTGCTGTACTAATGTGTGACCTTTGACCATGTTGTGACCTATTGTCAGAAGGCAAAGCAAAGGGTTACCTAGGGGTTAGGGGTTATAGCATATCATAAAAACTATACAATAATTTAACTATACACTTACTATAAATATAAATACACAGTACAGTGCTGACACAGAGACAGACAGACAGGCAGAGAAGTGATGATATTTCAGAGCAGATTACTTTTGTACAAGTTTGTGTTGAGTATGGTGATGGCTTTGGGGGAAGAAGAATCCCTGAGTTTGTTTGTTGTGGCCCTTATGGATCTATAGAGGGCATTAGGTTGAAAAGATGTCTTGTTTGCCTCCGTGCAGCTGGCGTGCCACACTGTCACTGCATAGGTCAGCAGGCTCTCGATGGTGGATCTGTAGGTCACCAAACACGGGGTGTTTAGTTGCTCCGTCCTGAGCTCCCTTAGGAAGAGTGGCCGCTGCTGGGCTTCCTTGACTAGGGCCCTGGTGTTAGCTGCCCAGGAGAGGTCTGCAGAGATGTGGACGCCAAGGAATTTGAAGGACTCCACTCACACGATACATTCTCTGTTGATATGCAGGGGGGCAGGGGCACTTCTGTTCCACCTGAAGTCCAGGATGAGTTCCTTCGTCTTGATGGTGTTAAGTGCCAGGTTGTTTGATGCACACCATTCTCCGCCGGGCACTTCCATCCATCCCGCTCTCCAGCGTTCACTCCCTGGACAGTTAAATCGATTATCTTTTGTTACGGCCCTAGCAGGGCCTCTCTCTTCCTGAAGGTGCCTGTGTGGGCGTGTCACACTACCTCTTCTGCCTGAGGTGCCACCTTTCCCTTTTACACAGCTGACTCATGTCAGTAATTAAGGAGATTTAAGCCCAGGGAAAGGTGAGCCCTGGGCCAGAGCTCACCTTTGGTTATAGCGTCCTCGGTCTCGATCTGTTAGTATGTGAATTGGTGTGGGTCCAGACAGACTGACAACGCACATCATACACAAAGTTTTTTTCCTTCTTTTTCAAATCTTTGGATCACGTGCGTGCCGAACCGTGGAGTGGGATCAGTTCGGATTATGGATCAACCGTGATCCGCTGCACCACTAATGTATATATATGTGTATATGTGTGTGTGTGTGTGTGTGTGTGTGTGTGTGTGTGGTGAACATGTAGTGAAATAAACATCTAAATATTTGTATGTATTATTGAAAATCCACTAGTCTGAAAAATAATGATGCTGCTCTATGTTCACTTCATCTCAGCACCTGTTTGTGTCACTTCTGATGCTGCAGACCGCTGAGTCTATTTCATATTTGAATAGACCTTTTATAGTTTTCTTCCACTGTTTTTATTTTCTTATTCACATCTAAGAAAGACATAGTACAGAGAGGGTGGAGCTGCCTGTAGCTGTCTGTGGTGCTGAAGCTTTCAAACATTTCATACCAACACTGACTACAACTGTGACCACAGGGGGGCAGCATAGAGCCAGAGAGTGTTAGTGTAGCTGTTCAGCCCTATAGTAAGAAACAAGAAGACTGATGAAGGAAAAGCTTCTTCCACTGGTGTAACACACAGGTTTGTATGAAGTCACACTAACTAACCAGCAGTAACCCACATTTGATCAAAGCAGGGGCAGAACTTTAATAACAGGTTATAATGTGTCATCACAGTTGTTGTCAATCCAAACACACTTTCTGATTGTTGCTGTTTATTGTAAAAGAACAACACACTTGTGGTCTGACCTAATGCTGCAGTGCAACAACAACTATACAAAGTCATCAAGACAAAAAACCTCATGCGAAATATTTGGCTTCCATATCCATCTTACAAAAAAATTGAAAAACAACTTCCATATTGAATGCAATATTAAATCTAAATTTAATAAAGAATTAAATTTAGATTTGCCGAACATGCTTTTTCTGCATTTCAATCTCTTTTAAAGTTCCTATTTTTTAACTATAAAAAGAAGCAGCTACTTTCAGCTGTTTGAGAGAAACTGAAGAAGACATTTACTGTAGTTTTAGGACCAACAGACTGATGAATAAACCAAGTAAAGCAAAGTAAAGACAAGCTGCACTTTGACTTTTATTAGAACAATTTGCTGGAACTACAGAGTAATGAAGTACTTCAAGGTTTTGTGTGGATGACTTCCAACCTTACTGTACAGCACAGAGCACAGAGGGACAATATATGTAATCAATATATGATGCAGAATGAACAAGTAAAGACTGTAAGCTGAGTCTGAGGCTCATGCAGGACATTTCATAGTGAGGTGTCTTTGGTTGGATTATTCAAACATTTACATCAAAGCACCAAACTCATTTCTCACAGATGAAGGTCATTGAATTAGAATAATATAACTGTGTCCATCTCCCATCACGGTCACAGCAGACTCCACGGTATCCAGAATAAGGATCTGACCATCCTTCTGCCCAGAACCTGTCAGAGAGATCAAATCTGATATGAAACTGGACTAAACTCATAACTATTGTCACATTCATATAAATATGCGTCTCTTTTGGAATATTTCCAATATTTGCTGTATTTCTTTCCCAGGTTTCTCGCCCACTTTCCCTCCTTTAGACTTTTCTCTGAGAATCATCATGCACACTAAAACAGCTTTCAAGCTTTGATGAATATGAAATCTTCCTGCTGTAAAAATGGAGAATAAAAAGAAGTCAGAGCTGACTTTCTGCTGTTTGAAACTGTTTTGTCAGCTGTTTACAGACATCACTTTGAAATGTGTGTCTATCAGGTCATATTTACTGAAGCTTCTTCCTTCATATGTTCTGAAGTTTTACAAACACCAAAGAAGAAGAGACAGGAATTCTCTGAAACACTTTTTGTTCTGTGAGAAAAGAAACATTACAGCACAAAAACATGAAGACAAATTGAACAAAGTGAAATGTGTCGGTCGCTGCTTTGAACATGTTTCAATCCTGATTCCTTCAAACTGACTTGTTGTAACTGAACGTCATCACAGACTGCAGATGAAGAGAGTTCAAGCACAGCTGTTCATTCAAAGGAGGATTTCTGCTTTTCTTTACATTCAGTTTGTGGGGCTGTTGGAAAATAGCTCAGCTCATGTATTGCTGATCTATCTTCCAAAACATCAGTGTTTCACTTCTAAATAATAACTCTGGAATAGAAACAAACTAATGTCTCACGTTTCTGTCAGCGCTGATCCGTCCACCCATTCCCATTCATATCCTCCTGATGTCTGTTTGGCTCTCAGACCAATCCAAGAGTGTCCTCTGAAATTACTGATAAATTCCTGTTTGAGAAGAGACACAAATATTGTCTCCAGTCATAATTCAGCACTTCTGTTGTAGTGACAGCATCTTGTGAACATGTCTGAAGGAAGAATAACTGTGATGAAACTTTTCTTCCATTGTGCAGAAATCAGAAAGAGCCAAAGAATCGATGAATATCAGCTCCTCCTGTAGCTCAGTCAGTGTTGCAGTGGAATCAGTGTTAACAAATCATTTGATTCAGTTGGATTGAATCAGAAAAATAATCTGGATTATGAGGATTTCTCTCATTTTATAACATTTCTGTGTAAATTAAATGTTTGTCAAATGTGTAAAAACTTTACGTTTGAATGTGTCTGCAACAAAAAAGGAGAATCCAAGAAATCCATCAGAGTGGAGACAGGAAGCAGGTCACAGACTGACAGCAGGTCACAGACACAAGTAACAGATGACTGTCAGCTCCATCAAAGATCACACAGACATGAACAAACACACCCACCTGTTCCTCTTTGCTGTTTATCATCACCAGATCAGCTCCTTTATCCTGACAGGCTCTCCTGCTGTCAGACCAAGTTTTCCACTCAGTGGATTTAAAGTAACAGCTGCTTCCAAATCTCCTCCATCCTCCAGGACACTTCTCTTAAAGTCAAACACATGTTTTAAAGTCAGACTTTGTGTCCTGTTGTATCACATTAATCTTTGGTTCCTGTCATTTTCCCTGTAAATGCTTCATTTAAACTCAGGTTTTCTCTCTTATTCATAATGAACTGAAACTTACATTTATACAGAGAAACTGTTACACAGCATCAAACATTTAGGATTCAAAACAAAGACACAATCAGGTTATCACTGTGTAACACTGATGTTTTCTATCAGTTATTCAAACTTTATTACCTTCTATCTTCTCCTTCAGCTTCTTCACTTCTTCCTGTAACTGACTGTGGTTTTTACTCAGTTCATCATAACGGCTCTGTAACTGAGTCAGGCTGGTTTTTGTGCCTTTAGAGAAAAAAGATTCAAATTAAGTTAAAATGTTCTACAAATATATCTGTGATATAAGAACTTGGTGTTTGCTTACCTTGAAGTTCATCCTGGAGCTCAGTGTGATTCTTTTTGGTGTCATTGTAAACGTGGTTCAGTTTGTCACATTTAGCATGAAGTCTTTTGTTTTCACTCTTGTTCAAAGCATCTGAAATATTTTAGTGAAACCAAAATAAAATAAAATAAAATGAGTGAAACGTTGAACAGAAATAATCTTCTTCCTCTGCTTTGTCAAATATCAATAAGAGTCAGAAACTTGCAGCCATTGTTCTTTAACATGTCCTGTGGGTGGAGGTGTTAGAACTACAGGAAATCTGATGAGCTAAATACGTATCAACTGTGAACAAAAACCACTGACAAGATTCAGAATAATTGTGCTTCAGTGTGGAGGAAGAAGGTGAAGAGTCAAACAGCATTTCTACACCTGTAGTCAGAGATGTTATCTATATGCTTTGAAAGAATAGATTCTGACTCATGTGACATGTGCCTGTTCTCACTGAAAATATGTCTTTTTACATTCAGTCAAAGCTGCTCTGAGGCTTCAACACTTCAACACTTCCTGCTGATGAGTCCAACCACGGTTGTGTCATCATCAAACTTGATGATTGGTTGGAGCTGTGTAGGGCGGTGCAATCGTGTGTCAGTAGCGTGAACAACAGTGGGCTGAGAACACAGCCCTGAGGAGCTCCTGTGCTCAGTCTGATGGTGCTGGAGGTGTTGTTGCCGATTCGGACGGACTGAGGCCTCTCTGACAGGAAATCTAGTATCCAGTAGCAGAGAGAGCTGCTCAGTCCCAACTTGCTGAGTTTGTCAAACATTTTTTGGGGAATAATGGTGCTGAATGCTGAGCTCAAGTCCATGAACACCATTCTGACATAGGTGTCTTTCTTGTCCCGGTGGGAGAAGGAGAGGTGAAGTGGAGTGGAAATAGTATCCTCGGTCGACCTGTTCGGCCAGTATGCAAACTGCAGTGGATCCAGTGAGCAGGGGAGGTTGCTTTTCACATGTGCCATGACAAGTCTCTCGAAGCACTTCATGATGATGAGGGTCAGGGCGATAAAATTCAGGCAGGATGCTGAGGATTTCTTTGGCACCGGGATAATGGTGGTGGACTTAAAGCATGCTGGGACAATCATCTGGCTCAGAGATGAATTGAAAATGTCTGTGAAGACATCGACCAGCTCATCAGCGCAGTCTCTCAGCACGCAACCTGGGATGTTGTCTGGTCCAGCAACTTTCCGTGGGTTGACCTTGGTGAAAGTTCTCCTCAGGTCAGCTGCAGGCAGAGAGATGGTATGGTCGGTGGTGGTGGGCATGGCTTTCTTTGCCTGTGGTTTGTTCAGTGCATCAAACCATGCGTATAACTTGTTCAGCTCCTCAGGAAACCAGGTATCCGTGAGGATGAAAACACAAAAGTTCTTAACTTTGTGCTGGGTCGAATGCTGGAGCCAAAGTGTTACGTTCCCCTGAGGGGTCTAGGCGGGGAGGGGGGAAGTAACAAAAGTGACTGGGTCAGAAAAAGGAGTAAAGGAGGCAAAAGGGTTAAATTAAAGAGTTTTATTAAAGTTTCAATTTATACTAACTAAAAGAGACGGACAAGCCGCTATCACCATTTAAGAAAACAAACAAAACTCAGGCGTTGGTCAATAAAGTAAAACGTAAGTCAAAAAGAAAGAGAGCAGCTCACTAGCTGCAAACCACAATAACACAGCTCACTAGCTGTAACCACTCTACTGGCACTCTGGCCCAGGGCTCACCTTTCCCTGGGCTTAAATCTCCTTAATTACTGACGTGAGTCAGCTGTGTAAAAGGGAAAGGTGGCACCTCAGGCAGAAGAGGTAGTGTGACACGCCCACACAGGCACCTTCAGGAGGAGAGAGGCCCTGCTAGGGCTGTAACAAAAGATAATCGATTTAACTGTCCAGGGAGTGAACGCTGGAGAGCGGGATGGATGGAAGTGCCCGGCGGAACAGGTTAGCCTTTAGCCTAGCGCTAGCACCGACACGCTTTCCTCGCTTTCGTTTACGTGCAAAGCGCCTCGCTGCCTCGGTGGGCGGTGGGGGAGTTAACAAACCCAGACTCCAAAGTTTCTCTGTCGGCAGATTAGTCATGGAAATTGTGCTCTTTTCACTGATTCTGATTAGAAATTGTTTATTGTAGGTGGTACGCATCGTGCCTCGGTCTTGAAAAAAAACTAAACAAAACAAAAAGATCAGCCGCTGCCTGCTCATGACACCGCCGGTGTTTTTGAGGAGGCACAGCACTCTTCGACCCAGTGTAGCACATCTGAAAGAGCCCTTCTGGAGTGAAGGAGGATTCTGAGTCTGTGGTCCTGTTAGAAATCAGTGTGGATGTTTCTAACCACAAACACAGAATGACCTCTAGAACAAACAAGTCTGTGATTTTGACCATTTTACAAGTTAAAAATCATGCAACTGCTAAGTGTCTGTGAAGGTTCTCAGTCATCCAGGTCATCGTAGTCAAAGGAGCTTGCAAAGAAAAAGCGTCTGGACTTCTTTAAGTTACTTGAAGACGTTTCACCTCTCATCCGAGAAGCTTCTTCAGTTCTAAGGTCTGAGGTTTGACTCCCATCACCCTCTGGAACACAAACTTGGAGTAATTAGGACCCTACACCACCGGGCCAAACAGGTTCCCTCTAAGCTTGAAGGAAAAAAGAACGAACACACGCATGTAAAGGAAGCACTCAAAACGTGCGGCTATCCTAAATGGGCGTTCTTAAAGTCAGCAAAGAGGCACAGAAAAGAAGAACAGACACCAGCGAGGGAGGATAAGAAGGACAGACGCAACAACATTGTCATCCCCTATGTAGCCGGTGTATCAGAGAAACTCAGGAGGGTTTTCTCCAAGCATGACATCCCGGTGCATTTCAGACCAAGCAACACGCTCAGACAAAAACTGGTTCACCCGAAAGACAAAACGCCAAAACACAAACTTAACAATGTGGTGTATGCTGTACAGTGCAGCGAGGAATGCTCAGACCTCTACATTGGAGAGACCAAACAGCCACTTCACAAGCGCATGGCACAACACAGAAGAGCCACCTCCACAGGACAAGACTCAGCAGTCCATCTGCATCTTAAGGATAAAGGACACTCTTTTGAGGATGCCAATGTTCACATTTTGGACAGAGAGGACAGATGGTTTGAAAGAGGAGTGAATGAAGTCATCTATGTCCACTGTGAGCGACCATCTTTGAACAGAGGCGGGGTTTACGACACCAACTCTCTGCCATCTATAATCCAGTTTTGAGATCCTTCCCAGACGCCTTAACGCCCACTCACATCCTGGGCCATCTGACCTCAGGAATTCGCATGATAAGGTGGGGCCAGGTTTCACAATGAGCTCACCTGAAACCCTGGCTGATTGGGACCCACACCCAGTTTCACACCTTGGCTCAGGCGATTAGAGGATCATCAGGGGGTCCTTTTGTCCCTCTGTGGGGGGATACTCCCACTAGGTTTATATCTGGGACTCTCCACCATTTGACCTTAGAACTGAAGAAGCTTCTCAAATGAGAGGTGAAACGTCTTCAAGCAACTTAAAGAAGTCCAGACGCTTTTCTTTGCAAGCTCCTTTGAATGCAACTGCTAAATTAACACATCTCAAATTTATTCTTTTCCTGAAATTGGTTTATTCTTCATGTACTAAATTTTGGGACATGTGTAATGAATAGGAAAAAAAATTACAACCACTTAAATCAAGAACCACGGAAGGTTCCTCTGGGTTGTCCTTCACTTGGTGTTCGCCCTCTCTGAGTATCACTTCCTGTTCCTGTTATAACACATACTTGTGTTTTTGTGTAGCTTATCTGCATAGCCAATTTCATTAACAATTTATAGATGACAACTTATTTCAGATAAGTCGTCAGAGGGTGTGCTTCATCAACAGTACACTCTATGTGTTCACTCACTAATTATATTTACAGTATTCACTCACTGTATCTTTACTGTTTAGTGTAGCTTAGCTCGTAGCCAACTCGCTACCAGCATGGCCTCTTCACCCGTCCCTGCTGCACTTTCCTGCTCATTATGTCAGAATTTTAGTTACTCCTCAACCTCCTTTAGCAGTAATGATACCTCTAATAACTGTAGCCTATTTGCAGCTCTGGAGGCCAGGATCCTTGAATTGGAGATTCGGCTTCACACCCTTGAAAAATCTGTAGCTAGACATGGCCATGTAGTCGATGCAGCAGCAGGTAGCGTAGGCCCTACTAGCTGTCCCACGGCAGACTGCCCTGAGCAGCTGGGGAAACAAGATGGCTGGGTGACGGTGAGGAGGAAGTGTAGTCCTAAATAGAATACCCAGGTACACCACCAGCCTTTTCTGTGTCTAACGGTTTTTCCCCACTCAGCAAAACACCCAGCAGGGGTCAAACTCTGGTAATTGGTGATTCTGGAGGAAACCTGGTCTTGTTCCCAGTCCTCCACTTTGGATGGAGCAGCTCCCATTTCTAGAAATATAGACAAATTTAGTAAATGCCCCAGACCATGGCTATCCAGATTTGGGACCAGGAAGCAGAGTTGCAATGTTACACGCCTCTCTGCAGCTTCCCTCCTCCTGTTACCCCCCCGAAAAACCCATCTCCATAGAGACTGTGTCAGCTCCCAAACAGACAAAAAACAAACTAAAAACCAGCAATAAACAATTTAAACAAAAAATCACAAAGAAAGAACAATACAGTATCCACATCTGAACCAAAGAGTAAAACAGTGAAATGTGGATTATTAAATATTAGGTCTCTCTCCTCCAAGTCTCTGTTAGTACATGACTTAATAATTGATCAACAAATCGATTTACTCTGCCTTACAGAAACCTGGTTGCAGCAGGATGATTATGTTAGTTTAAATGAATCAACACCCCCGAGTCATTCTAACTACCAGAAACCTCGAAGCAGAGGCCGAGGGGGCGGTGTGGCAGCAATTTTTCACACCAGCCTATTAATCAACCAAAGACCCAGACAGACTTTTAATTAATTTGAAAGCCTGATGCTTAGCCTCGTCCACCCTGAGTGTTTGTATATGTGTGCATGAGGGTGGGAATGCATGTTTGTGTCTGTGTGTGCCTGTTTGTCTGTGTCTATATGTCAGGTCGGGTCTTAGACTCCACCTCTCTGGGAACTCCCAGGCCCTCCAAGGCTTATCTCCCCTCACCACACTCCCTGCCGGTGACTGATGCCCTCAGGGGTCGGTGCATTGGTGGTTCTTGGTTTCCGGGGCTGGGCACTCAGGTATGTACCGGCTCACTCCCGATGGCTACCTGGCGGGGCCTGGGGCCTGTTGCTCGGTCAGGCCTCCTCCGGGGTGCGGGGGGCCCTCGGGCCTCCGGCCTCCGGGCCTGCGGCTCGGTTCACTCTGGCACAGCTGGCTGCCGGCAGAGCCGGTCAGGCACGCCGGTGCAGCCCCCTCTAGCTTCTGCTCGGTGGCTACTGGGTGATGCCTCGTCTGGGGATCCTCAGCCCTTCCCCTCAGCCTCGTCTCGACTGAGGACGCCATCATCTACCTGCTCAATCGTGTCTACACCCATCTGGACCAGCCGGCGAGCACTGTGAGGGTCATGTTTTTTGACTTTTCCAGTGCTTTCAACACCATCAGGCCGACCCTCCTGGGTGATAAGTTAGCAGCGATGCAGGTGGATGCTTCTCTGGTGTCCTGGATTGTTGCTTACCTGACAGGAAGACCACAATATGTACGTCTCCCACAGTGTGTGTCTGACAAGGTGATCAGCAACACAGGGGCACCACAGGGGACTGTCCTCTCCCCCTTCCTCTTCACCCTCTACACCACAGACTTCAGCCACTGCACAGAGACCTCCATCTTCAGAAGTTTTCTGATGACTCTGCGGTGGTTGGATGCATCAGCAGGGATGATGAGACAGAGTACCGGGCTGTGGTCGACTCCTTTGTCACGTGGTGTGAGCAGAATCATCTGCAGCTCAATGTGGCAAAGACCAAGGAACTGATCGTGGACTTCAGGAAGACCAGGAAACACTTGACCCCTGTTTCAATCCAGGGGGTCAGTGTTGACATTGTGGAGGACTATAAATACCTTGGAGTACACATTGACAATAAACTGGACTGGGCTAAAAACACCACAGCACTTTACAGGAAGGGCAAGAGGCGACGCTATTTTTTGAGGCGACTGAGGTCCTTCAACATCTGCCAGAAAATACTGAGGATTTTCTATGAGTCTGTGGTGGCCAGTGCGATCCTCTATGCTGTTGCATGCTGGGGGAGCAGGCTGAGGGTCGCAGATGCCAACAGACTTAATAAACTGATCCGTAAGGCCAGTAATGTTGTGGGGATGGAGCTGGACTCCCTCAAGGTGGTGTCGGAGAGGCGGATGCTGCCCAAGATAAAGACAATGTTGGATAACACCTCCCACCCACTCCATGACATGTTGGTCAGTCACAGGAGCTCGTTCAGTGAGAGACTGAGATTACCCATGATGCACCACTGAACGACACAGGAAATCTTTCCTGCCTGTGGCCATCTCCCTGTACAACGCATCCACTTAACACACTGTTTGCTGCTACAGCTACACATGTTTCTTTTCCAGCTATTTATTTATGAGTGACTTATGAGTGACTATATGTATATATATGTATATATTGTACTATTCTTAGTTAGCATATTGGTGGCAACTTTCACAGACTTTTATAGCTAATCCTGGCCCCCCTCTTTGTCATAAAAGCTGCATCTTCACATGTTTTTCTAATTCTTAGTGAGCCTGGCTCCTGACCTTGCCTCCCTGTCTTTCTGTGTGAAACTGGAAGGGGGGTAAAGAATGTGTTTTATCTCTTCTGCCCAGACACCTAGTCTCCCTCTTATGGCCTTCTTCACATGATTCAGCAGTAAAACATTCTCAGGAAAACAGTGTCAGACATTCACAGCTGATCAAGGATACAGAGTAATGCACATTTTGTCTAATGAACTACAAATGATTATGTTTCTTTTATTCAAGAGTATAATAGAGACTAAACTAGATACGTAGCACACCATTAGAACTAAAGGATAATATATGGCCTGCAGCTGTTAAGCTAATTTACTACCTTGACTACTGGTCATAAAATGGCATATGTTTAACTACTTGTCATTAACAACACTGTCTTGTCTTAATGTTGGTTTATAATGGAGCACTGTAACAAAAAATAATTTCCCCCAGGGATCAATAAAGTATTCTGATTCTGATTCTGATTTGACCTTGAGAAATTGACCTTGCTTTATAAAAAAGCCCTCCGTACAGTTAGAAAATCCCCAAAGTTTGATACTGTTCATCTGGACGTAGGGTGTCCAAATTCAGAGGCTGCATAGTCAAGTAGTCAAGTATGTATTTATTGTCATTGTCAAAGAACAATGAAATTGCGTTTGGGGCTTCCATCCACCTGAGGACCCGGCTTTCGCGGTCCAAAGCTGGGCAAACACTGTGCGACTCTTTTCAGTCACGTTATTCAGCTTCTGCTCAAACTGTACAATTGACTCTCAGAGTTTAGAAATTCGTAGGTCACGATGCAGGGTCTCACACTCTACGGCCCGATGATCTGATGCTGATGCTGACACTGTGCGTCCATAACATGAAGCTTATAACACAAAATCTGTCTCCCTTTCTGTCTTTCACTCACACAGACACACACACCACCACCATCAACTTTTCTAAATTGCTAATGGAAGACATTGATCAGGCAGCTGTGATTGAGCAGCAATGTCCATCAAACTCTTTTCACAGTTGCTGCAGTCGTCATGATTTTGTGAGGCCACATCGAAAAGGCTCAGATGAGCCAAAGTTCTACAAGTTGTGCCTCCATCGCTTGTGTCCAGATCACATGCTGCTCCGTCTTTTCACTTTCATTTCTGTGTTTGCACATGTGCAGCGTGAGAGGCTGCGGTGACACTCTCACAACGGCTGACAGGATTTCAAACAGGTTTAATTTTCTTAAGACCAAACGATTGATGATCGGGAGCTGGTCATGAGGTGTTAATCGCTTCTCATTAGCCCATGTATACTACACGATGCACGACACACGACGAGGCTGAACCTCGGGCTGATCCCCAAAACGGTCGCACGACTGAAAAATCGGCTCAAAATGAGCCAAAAGTCGCACAGTGTATGCCCAGCATAAGTGGGCGGGGTCCTCCGAAAGCCAGATAGGCCGGAAGTGAGTGACTGTGAGATTGGACTGTCGAGCCTTCAGAATTACGTCACCGCTGTCTCGGTGGAGTGAAACTCAGCCGTCTGCTCCTTGCTATCTAAAATGTAACCGGACGCTGGTGTAAATTCTTGACTGTCTCACACTTCTGTTTAATCAGTTTTCTGTTTGACGTTTATTCAGCTGTGTGAAAACCCCAGAGGAACGCTCCCGAGGGATTAATAAAGTTTTGTTTAATCTAATCTAATAACTTTAATGTCAGCCAAACCGATTTACTCACAAACAAATAAAACACTGAAAAAGCCAAACAATAACATTTTTAAGTTTTCTAAGTGACTTATATATCATGTTTATATATCATGTTTAACCTGAGTAGCGAAAAACTGCGGGGGTCTGAAAACGATGTGCCGGGAGTTGTTGCTGTTCTCGCCGGCTCAGATATTAGAAGTTTACACAGGTATACTCTCCCCAACCGGTCGCAGCAGATGGCCCCACCCCTCCCTGAGCCTGGTTCTGCCGGAGGTTTCTTCCTGTTACCAAAGTGCTTGCTCATAGGGGGTCACATGATTGTTGGGATTTTCTCTGTATGTATTATTGTACGATCTACTGTACAATATAAAGCGCCTTGAGGCGACTGCTGTTGTGATTTGGGGCTGTATAAATAAAATTGAATTGAATCGCCTGAAAATATGTTAAAAGTTTATTTTGAGACCCAGAAAGAGTAATAAGAGTAATATTAAAACGAAGTAGCTGCTTAGTAAATCCATTGTTGGAAACTAGAATTCTGAATTCTGGGATATGGTTTTTCAATTTTGTTGGAAAATCAGGAGAAATTCCATAATGTTCAAAATCAGCACGATGGGAACTGAAGAGTAATGTTTCTCTACTTCCAGGTAGAGACAGAGATCGAAGCGACTACCTATGAGAGCACATCAAGCCTGACATATGATTTAGTATTAAATACATTAGGTTACATAAAACTGGAGCCAGCTGTGATCTTCAAAGTGATACGTGACGAGTGAATCCTTTCCAGTGTGTCCTCAGCTTTAGTTGCTGGTGGTTAGCCACTAATGTTTAGGGATGGGTACCGGTATCCGGTGCCAATATGGCACCAGTTCTGACATAAACAGTAGTAACCAGAACGAAATGGAGCGCACATTTCGGTGCTTTATTTTGGTGCTTTTTTTTCCTAAGATGTCATACACTTTGGATTCTAGCCAATCATTTTACGTTTCCGAGGATAGTAGGCGCGCTCAGGTACGTCGGTTCTTTTAGAGCAGAGCTACAGATTAAAAATGCCCAAAGCGAAGCGGTCATAAGTCTGGCTGTACTTCACAGCAAAAGATGCAAACTCAGCAGCCTGCAACAAGTGCTTTAAGCTGATACTGTGATACTGTCAAAGGAGGTAACACCTCAAATCCAATGAAACACCTGGCGACGCATAGCGTTTTGTTAAAAGCCGAGAAATGCGCCATATTTGATAGCTTGCTGTCACGGCTGGCGGAGGGAGCCGTGTGGTGTGGAGGAAAAGGAGGACCCAAGATGCAGCAAACTGATGATACGAGTGATGTTTTATTTACAAAGGTGGTGGTGACAAAAACAGGCAACGAGGTATGAGTACTTTACAAACGGAAACCTAAACTGGGAGAAACTAAGTGACAAACCTGAGACCATACAAAAGGGGTGCGGGGCAGAGAGACGCAGAGACAGGAACACCATAGAACGCAGAGGTAGACGGATGAATGCAGACGAGCCGACAATGAACACAGACCGACACCCACTAAATATACACACACACACAAGGTAATCAGGTAATCACACACAGGAGGGAAGAACAGCTGAACCTAATACACATGAGGACCGGAGGACACAAGCTGAACACAATGACAACAGACACAGACCTTCAAAATAGAATAGGAAATCCAGAACATGAGCCTTCAAAGTAAAGCAGGAACACACAGACTGATTTACAACACAACACGGGGACATGAACAGAGCACCAAGGACAGACACAGGTAGGGCTGAATACACACACCAAACTACAGGTTCAACCCTAAACCAATACAAAATCAGAATAAACACAAAGCACAAAAATGAACTTCAAGGAAACACAAAACGCTGGGCCAAAATGACCCAGGACCATGACAGTACCCCCCCTCCAAGGGCTGACTCCAGACAGCCCAAAACAAAAACAGATGACCAACCCAGGGCGGGCGGCGGGGGCCCAGGACGGAGGGACCAACACCGAACAAAAACAAGCCCCAGCGAACCAAGTGACCTGTCCAAAACAAACACACATGCCGGAGCACAAGGACAAAACACAGTTCAGGAGGCCGGCCCGGAGGCTGACACAGATCCAAAAGCCGACCGAGCGGAAGGCAGCGGTGGCGGAGTGGAGGCAGTTCAGGGGGCCGACCGTGCACACGGCAACGGCGGCGACGGGCAAACAGTTCTGGGGACCGACCGTGCACACGGCAACGGGCAAACAGTTCTGGGGACCGACCGTGCACACGGCAACGGCGGCGACGGGCAAACAATTCTGGAGGCCGACCACTTGGAAGGTAGTGGTGGCCACCGAGCAGGTCCGGAGGACGGCCGCGATGCCAGCGGCGGCGACGAACTCTTTCCGGAGGCCGCCCCCGAAGGCCGTGATGCCATCTTAGAGGCCCGGAAAACGGCCGGCAGAGGCGAGGCAGAACGGGTCGAGCTGGCTCCGACGGCGGTGTGGCAACCGCAGGATCAGACGAAGGCGGAGCCGAGGCCGGACCAGGCGGCGGCGTGGATGACGACACGGAGGCCGGACCAGGCGTGGACGACGACACGAAGGCCGGACCAGGCGTGGACGACGACACGAAGGCCGGACCAGACGAGGAGGGTGCAGAGGCCGGACCAGACGAGGAGGGTGCAGAGGCCGGACCAGACGAGGAGGGTGCAGAGGCCGGACCAGACGAAGATGATGAGGATGCAGAGGCCGGACCAGACGAAGATGATGAGGATGCAGAGGCCGGACCAGACGAAGATGATGAGGATGCAGAGGCTGGACCGGATGAAGCCAAAGCAGATGCTGAAACCGGACCAGGCGAGGCCGAAGACTCTGAGGCCGCAGCAGGCGAGGGTGATGAGACTGCAGCTGGTGATGAGACTGCAGCTGGTGATGAGACTGCAGCTGGTGGCTGGACGGGCTCCTCGGGCCCCCCAGCAAAAACAGTCTCAGACCCAGTGGGCACTGGAGCCCCTGGCACACACAGAACAGAACCAGCAGGCACACGGGCCTCTGGCAGGAACGCAACAGAACCAGCAGGCACGCGGGCCTCTGGCAGGGACGCAACAGAACCAGCAGGCACGGAGACCTCTGGCAGGGACGCAACAGAACCAGCAGGCACACGGGCCTCTGGCAGGGACAGGTCGGAACCAGCAGGCGCACGGGCCTCTGGCAGGGACAGGTCGGAACCAGCAGGCACACGGGCCTCTGGCGAACACAAAGCGGACTGCGGCTGCACAGAGCAGTGACTCAGCTCAGGCAGCGATAGTCCGGTGCAGTCCTCAGCTGGCTTCTTAACCTCCAGGGGTCCCGAGTCGGCTGGGGGCTGGAACCCAGCCTCTGGGGAGGCCCTGGAGTGCGTGACAGTCTCTGTACTGGCCAGCTGTTGGGGACTGACTACTGCATTATGTGGTGTGTCTCTCTGCTTGACATGAACAGGTGAAAAATAATTCTTTTCAGGTTGGATGGACTTAACTTGAAGTATCGGAGGAGTAGGTGAAGATGACGGCTGAGCTGATAATAAGGCTGATGAGTCTTCTACCAACTGAGCTATTGACTGGGCTATGGACTGTAACATAGTGTCTAATAGGTCTGGCTGTGACTGTAATGGAGGTGACGAGTGAGCGGCTAACTGAGTTAGCGACTGCTGGGCAGCTGACTCAACAAACACAGCCCCGGAATAAACAGTCATACGAGCTGGCGAAACAGATGGCGCGTCTTTCCCACTCACCACAGCCGGCAGTACCGAAGTCCTATTCCCCGGCTGTGTGGAGACGCGCCGACGGCGCGATCGTCGCTTCCTCCCGGGCAAAACCTCCGGCGGGCCGGGCAAAACCTCCGGCGGGCCGGGCAAAACCTCCGGCGGGCTGGGTTGGGAAGCGGTAGCAGCTGGAGGGTGAAGGTGCAGTTCATGAAGAATGAAGTCCTGTGCGAGCGGGTGAAGAGAGCCGAGCAGCCAGGAGTGAGCAGAGATGAGCTGCTGTAGCCTGGCTTCTACAGCGCGGAGACACTCTTCCCCCTCATGCTCGAGCCATAGGTTGACCAACCTTGAAACGGAGTCAATTAATTCCTCCCGAAACTCCTGGGAAGGTGCGGATGCTGCTGGGTCCATGTTTGGTCGGCTCGTACTGTCACGGCTGGCGGAGGGAGCCGTGTGGTGTGGAGGAAAAGGAGGACCCAAGATGCAGCAAACTGATGATACGAGTGATGTTTTATTTACAAAGGTGGTGGTGACAAAAACAGGCAACGAGGTATGAGTACTTTACAAACGGAAACCTAAACTGGGAGAAACTAAGTGACAAACCTGAGACCATACAAAAGGGGTGCGGGGCAGAGAGACGCAGAGACAGGAACACCATAGAACGCAGAGGTAGACGGATGAATGCAGACGAGCCGACAATGAACACAGACCGACACCCACTAAATATACACACACAAGGTAATCAGGTAATCACACACAGGAGGGAAGAACAGCTGAACCTAATACACATGAGGACCGGAGGACACAAGCTGAACACAATGACAACAGACACAGACCTTCAAAATAGAATAGGAAATCCAGAACATGAGCCTTCAAAGTAAAGCAGGAACACACAGACTGATTTACAACACAACACGGGGACATGAACAGAGCACCAAGGACAGACACAGGTAGGGCTGAATACACACACCAAACTACAGGTTCAACCCTAAACCAATACAAAATCAGAATAAACACAAAGCACAAAAATGAACTTCAAGGAAACACAAAACGCTGGGCCAAAATGACCCAGGACCATGACACTTGCTGCGAGAGCTCACACCGTGCACATCTACTGCGGGTGTGGTGCCTGTTATCGGACCCGGAGTTAGCAACATCCCCCAAGAACCCGAAGAGGAGAGTCCTGGCCCCTAGCCCTGCCAGTGTAGCAGAAATGATGAGGATGATGATGCAGCAGCAGCCGTTCTTCTCTGCGTGAGTAGCTTAATGTTGTTCGTGTGTAATTTACGTTGAGTAGGCTAACCACGTTATTACATTAATGCATGTAAGGTGAACTAGCAAACATCATCATAGCTACATGCGGCTGTCTTCTTGTTTGATGGCAGATACTCCCTTCACCCTGGCCAAAAAGGATGACCAAAGAAAAAGAGGGAAACAGTTAAACATGAGAGGTTTTTGGACATATTTTGTGTTCTCCATTCTTTAAGCACCGTTTAAGCACCGGTTTCAAAAGTACCAGTTTGGTACTGGTATCGGATAAAACCCAACCGATACCCATCCCTACTAACGTTAAAGGGTTATGGTAAATGGCCTGTATTTGTATAGCGCTTTACTAGTCCCTAAGGACCCCAAAGCGCTTTACACAACCAGTCATTCACACACACATTCGCACACTGGTGATGGCAGCTACATTGAAGCCACAGCCACCCTGGGGCGCACTGACAGAGGTGAGGCTGCCGGATACTAGCGCCACCAGGCCCTCTGACCACCAGAGGGAAGTGTCTTGCCCAAGGACACAACAACCAAGACTGTCCAAGCCAGGGCTCGAACTGGCAACCTTCCGATTACAAGGCAAACTCCTAACTCTTGAGCCACGATAGCCTCGATAGCCTCGACAGCCTTGTATTAAGTTAATTTACTTTAGTGTAGATCTCATCAGTTAGCTGGGCCCCAGCACATTTGTAACCAGTCTGTAGGTAGTGAACATATTTCAGCAGTAGTGTAACATATATAAGAAAACTCTGCAGAGTGATTGTTTCTAACTGTAACATGAAGAGAGAACAGGAAGTGAACAGAATCAGGTCAACAACATCAAATAATTTCCCTTAAAATGTTAAAAAATCACAAATCTAACATGATAAATAAAGTTGCTCACAGCGTGTTAAGATTCCAGCCAGAATCAGCAGATACAGCACTCCCAGGGTCACTTCAAACGCTCTGAAACAGCTGCTGTCCACAGCTGGAAGCTTTCTCTGGGTGTGTTCATCTACAGAGAAAATACACAAAGAGTCCATTCATGGAGCACTAATGAGGGGCTCTGGAGCTCCTTCTTCTTCCTCCCTTTTATTATCTGTAGTTTGTATTTTTAGTTCGTTCCTACTTACCAGCTTCTTGTAATCCACCAGCAGGGTTCTGCTCTCCATCGTCTAACATCTCCACCTCGATTTGCTCTCTTCCTCTTCCATCCTCATGGGTCCCTCTGCTGTATTTCACCCTGGAGTCATGGACACCTTGAGTTTGTGTCGACATCTTAAGCTAAGAAGATATTTGACCGTCCGTCACTGTCTGCCTGTTTCTTTGAGTCAGGCAGCTTTGAACTGAAAATATCCAGGAAGTCAAACCAGAAGAGAGCCACAGTTTTCCTGTCACGTCATGATGTGTGAAACGCTGAGTTATTTATGAGCACTAACAGCATCCAACAAGATCTGAAGTTCAGTTCACTTCAAATGCAAAACTTTGACTGATGCAGTTTTAATTGATGACAAATGTGAACGAGTCAGAAACAGCAGAACAAACCACGAACACAACAAAGACTTCAAAAAGTCATTAAAACACTTCCAGAACATTCTGAACATTTCCTGTCTGAATATCTCAGAGACACTGAGGCTGAACTCAGCAGCAGCAACATGCACATCAATGCCTTTGTTAGATGCTGCTTTCATGAGTTTCTACATGTTGTAAGTCCACAGAATGAGAAGAGAGAAGAAGAGTTTGTGACACAGGAAATATGACGTCGGTGTGAACTAAGCTAACGGGGCGTCACGGCGTTGCAGAGGTTCGCTCTGTCACTGTCACCGTCTCCAGTTGGAAACAGACAAACAAACAGATTTCAACAAGACCTGAAGTTCAGATTTATCAGTTTAATTACTGAGATTTCATTGATGCCGTTGTGATTAATTACAAATGTGAACGAGTCAGAAACGAACAGCAGAATAAAGCACAAACACAGACAGCTTAAATACTTTTCTCCATTTATTTGGAAAACTTTTCCATTACATGCATTAATACATAGATACTTGTACACCAATACAAGCAAAGACACAAATGTATTTGAAATGTTTGTCATAATGCACAGACACTGAGCTTGAACTTAGCAGCAGCAACTTAAAAATAGCTTTCTCAGAAGCTGCTGTCATCACACAATATATAATGTTAGTAATGAGCGAATGTTTCTGATGCAGGAAATATGGCGTCAGTGTGAACTTCAGTTATTTCGAGTTTACCAGCAGAGAAACTAACAGCATGCAACAAGATCTGAAGTCATTTTGATGAATTGAAACGCTGAAATGTCTTTGATGCAGTTAGAATTCAATGAAATGCTGAAAATCATCTGAAGCGAAACACAACCAGGGTCTGTGGTCATTAGTTAAAAGCTTTGCACCAATCACATGTGGACACATACAGGCTGCAGGTAAAGGGTCCAAAGCAGGAAGTGTGTCACATGGAAACTGGCTCTGAAACTGTCTGATTCATGAAGACGACTAAGGCCCACATTACAAAAAGACCCGAGTCACGTTCAGAGTCATCAACAGACTTTAACCGTGTCCACTGTGAGGGTTGTTGTTTCTGGACTTTTCCTTTCTGCCATGCTGAAATGAACTTTGACCTTCAGTGTGTTAACGCTGTGCAGGCAGCTCGCTGCAAACTAAGCAGGAAGGTAAAGTTGTGTTTTGATGTAAGTGAAGAAGAAGAAGGAAAGTTGTTTTAAACGGATTCATCTTCACTTATTCACACGTTGTAAGTTTGACAAACTGAATTTGTGCTGGTTTCAGTCTCTTGGTTCCTGATTTGTAGCTAAAAGTAAGAAGCAGCAACTTTCAGCTGTTTGAGAGAAACTGAAGAAGACATTTACTGAAGTTTTAGGACCAACAGGCTGATGAATAAACCAAGTAAAGCAAAGTAAAGACAAGCTGCACTTTGACTTTTATTAGAACAATTTGCTGGAACTACAGAGTAATGAAGTACTTCAAGGTTTTGTGTGGATGACTTCCAACCTTACTGTACAGCACAGAGCACAGAGGGACAATATATGTAATCAATATATGATGCAGAATGAACAAGTAAAGACTGTAAGCTGAGTCTGAGGCTCATGCAGGACATTTCATAGTGAGGTGTCTTTGGTTGGATTATTCAAACATTTACATCAAAGCACCAAACTCATTTCTCACAGATGAAGGTCTTTGATTCATAAGAAACGTACAGATTGCATTTCCCGTCATAACTACAGTAAACTGCTTGGTCATCTGACGATGGCTCTTGCGGTCCTTCTGCCCAGAACCTGTCAGAGAGATCAAATCTGATATGAAACTGGACTAAACTCATAACTATTGTCACATTCATATAAATATGCGTCTCTTTTGGAATATTTCCAATATTTGCTGTATTTCTTTCCCAGGTTTCTCGCCCACTTTCCCTCCTTTAGACTTTTCTCTGAGAATCATCATGCACACTAAAACAGCTTTCAAGCTTTGATGAATATGAAATCTTCCTGCTGTAAAAATGGAGAATAAAAAGAAGTCAGAGCTGACTTTCTGCTGTTTGAAACTGTTTTGTCAGCTGTTTACAGACATCACTTTGAAATGTGTGTCTATCAGGTCATATTTACTGAAGCTTCTTCCTTCATATGTTCTGAAGTTTTACAAACACCAAAGAAGAAGAGACAGGAATTCTCTGAAACACTTTTTGTTCTGTGAGAAAAGAAACATTACAGCACAAAAACATGAAGACAAATTGAACAAAGTGAAATGTGTCGGTCGCTGCTTTGAACATGTTTCAATCCTGATTCCTTCAAACTGACTTGTTGTAACTGAACGTCATCACAGACTGCAGATGAAGAGAGTTCAAGCACAGCTGTTCATTCAAAGGAGGATTTCTGCTTTTCTTTACATTCAGTTTGTGGGGCTGTTGGAAAATAGCTCAACTCATGTATTGCTGATCTATCTTCCAAAACATCAGTGTTTCACTTCTAAATAATAACTCTGGAATAGAAACAAACTAATGTCTCACGTTTCTGTCAGCGCTGATCCGTCCACCCATTCCCATTTATATCCTCCTGATGTCTGGTTGGCTCTCAGACCAATCCAAGAGTGTCCTCTGAAATTACTGACAAATTCCTGTTTGAGAAGAGACACAAATATTGTCTCCAGTCATAATTCAGCACTTCTGTTGTAGTGACATCATCTTGTGAACATGTCTGAAGGAAGAATAACTGTGATGAAACTTTTCTTCCATTGTGCAGAAATCAGAAAGAGCCAAAGAATCAATGAATATCAGCTCCTCCTGTAGCTCAGTCAGTGTTGCAGTGGAATCAGTGTTAACAAATCATTTGATTCAGTTGGATTGAATCAGAAAAATAATCTGGATTATGAGGATTTCTCTCATTTTATAACATTTCTGTGTAAATTAAATGTTTGTCAAATGTGTAAAAACTTTACGTTTGAATGTGTCTGCAACAAAAAAGGAGAATCCAAGAAATCCATCAGAGTGGAGACAGGAAGCAGGTCACAGACTGACAGCAGGTCACAGACACAAGTAACAGATGACTGTCAGCTCCATCAAAGATCACACAGATATGAACAAACACACCCACCTGTTCCTCTTTGCTGTTTATCATCACCAGATCAGCTCCTTTGGTCTTACAGTGGTTTTGACTCTCAGACCAAGTTTTCTTCTCAGTGGATTTAAAGTAACAGCTGCTTCCAAATCTCCTCCATCGATCAGGACACTTCTCTTAAAGTCAAACACATGTTTTAAAGACAGACTTTGTGTCCTGTTGTATCACATTAATCTTTGGTTCCTGTCATTTTCCCTGTAAATGCTTCATTTAAACTCAGGTTTTCTCTCTTATTCATAATGAACTGAAACTTACATTTATACAGAGAAACTGTTACACAGCATCAAACATGTAGGATTCAAAACAAAGACACAATCAGGTTATCACTGTGTAACACTGATGTTTTCTATCAGTTATTCAAACTTTATTACCTTCTATCTTCTCCTTCAGCTTCTTCACTTCTTCCTGTAGCTGACTGTTGAGTCGTTTTGTCTCTGTAGAAAAAAACATGTTAAAAAATGTAAATATAAATTTTATCTGACATTAGTATTTTCTTGTTAATTTTAAATACTTTCCTACCTTGATGTTCAGTCTGTAGCTCGTTGTAACTGTGGTTCAGTTTATTGTGTTTGAAGTGAAGTTTGTTGAATTCACTCTTGTTCAAAGCATCTGAAATATTTCAGTGAAAGCAAAATAAAATAAAATAAAATGAGTGAAACGTTGAACAGAAATAATCTTCTTCCTCTGCTTTGTCAAATATCAATAAGTCAGAAACTTGCAGCCATTGCTCTTTAACATGTCCTGTGGGTGGAGGTGTTAGAACTACAGGAAATCTGATGAGCTAAATACGTATCAACTGTGAACAAAAACCACTGACAAGATTCAGAATAATTGTGCTTCAGTGTGGAGGAAGAAGGTGAAGAGTCAAACAGCATTTCTACACCTGTAGTCAGAGATGTTATCTACATGCTTTGAAAGAATAGATTCTGACTCATGTGACATGTGCCTGTTCTCACTGAAAATATGTCTTTTTACATTCAGTCAAAGCTGCTCTGAGGCTTCAACACTTCCTCATATCAAAGGTGTTTCCATGTGATCAGGTACTTCCTGTATTTGCTGTGGCAGAAGGACACGTTCTGGTTGTGAAGCTGCATGTTTGTTGGCTGCTGGGATTCAGTATCAGTCATACATTCATTTGCAGGAGAAGTTCAGAGGTTGTATCTTATCTTACAGCATATGGACAGGATGATGATCCCAGCTAACATCAGGAGGCACAGCACTCTTAGACCCAGTGTAGCACATCTGAAAGAGCCCTTCAGGACTGAAGGAGGATTCAGAGTCTGTGGTCCTGTTAGAAAGCAGTGTGGATGTTGGTTTGGTAAATGGACCGATTCTTATACAGCACTCTTCTACTCTCCCAGAGTACTCAAAGTGCTGATACAGCATGCCTCATTCACCCATTCACACCCACTCATACAAGCACTTCTAAACACAAGTGCAAACTAAACTACATTCACACTCTGATGAACACATCGGAGGGTAACTTGGGGTTAGTATCTTGCCCAAGGATATTTGACATGCATACTGGAGGGGATCGAACCACCAACCTTCCTATCAGCTGATCAGCTCTACCACCTGGCTCTGGCTCAGGTGGTAGAGCTGTTTGTTATTTCCTGTCTCTCTGTCTTTAATAGACCTGTGGTTTCATGAGCTCATCTCCACAAGAGTCAGACACCAAAATATGACATCCGCATTGTGTTTAACCCTCAAGTGTCCAAACGCTTTACGTGACTACAGCAACAGAACGGGGTTATGGATGAGATCATATATTAGTTAAATATACTGTATCTTTAACCTACTGTCAGCATACACTGGTGCCTTTATCTACGACACATATTCAGAAATGTTCTCATGTCTTTAAATGCATTTTTCTCTCATTTTCATGGTAAAAATTTGACACACGTGTGCTTTAGAACTGATGTATTTCCTGATATTGCAGCTTCCATTTAAAGGACCAGGTAGATGATATTTGTGTAACTGGGTTAGAAACAGCATCCAAACGCTCGCCCACAGCCTTCCTCTCTGCACTGCTCACGCGTTTGTAAAGCAGCATGTACTTCAGGATATCTTTGAATCTGGGCTGTTATCCACGATTCACTGTTTATTTTTACAAATGAAAATGTAACAATATCACATTTAAATATACAAGTCAGGGAGTAAAAGAGCCTCCTTGGTCCCTTTAAAGTGTCCAAATCTGTTTTCTGTGCAGAGCGTCTGTTTCAAAGTCAGTAAGAGGAAATAATCGTACATCACAGGAAACAGCGAGTCAGGTAAAAAGTTTGATGTTTGATGGCAGTTTGTGAAAACTTAACTGTAACAAACCAGAAATGAAATGTTATTACGGTTCACTCACTTCCTCCTGCATCTGCACTCTCGTAGATATCCACCTCCCTCTGCTCCCACTCTGCTCCGTCCTCCTTTCTGCTGTATCTCACCTTCTTTGATAGATCTGGTTCAGCATAAATATCTGAGGACATCGTGAGAGGATGGAGACGCTGAGCAGGAGTTTAAGCTGTACTCTAACAGGTGTGCAGTACTACAGTGACATCCTGTCCGCACACTGCTGTCACTCTGGCCAGCCTTCTTCCTGCTTTTGTACAGGAAGAAGCTTCAAGGAAGTAGCAAAGAAAGACAAACCACAAACTCCTCCGTGCAGAACGCAGTTCAGTTTTTATATTTGTAAAGTCACTGAGATCAACTATTAAAGCATTGGAACAAGAAGAACTTCATTTTTCACAAACACACGTTCACAGCTCAGATTAAAGGAAAAGTCACTTTGTCACTTACAGATTTATTTCTGCTGCACTTTAAAGAAACAAACTGTTAAACTGTCCAAGATTAGATGTGTTACTTCATATTAGATCATCTCTCAGTCGGTCCATCATGATGCTGCTGTGATCCTCGTGTTTCTAGTACTGTCACCATCAGGCGAGACGTTGTTATTTCACGTGTTATGAGTTGTATTCGTTGCTATTTTGGTCGCTCTGTGATCTTTCCTTAATACAACATGCAGAACAAACTGCATGCTTTCACTGCACTGCTGTGAATACTTTGAGGAAAACAGAAATATGAATCAACTGTGTAAAACATGGATCTATTTTCTGTGATTGAAAAGTGAAGCCAAAGTGGAAGTGCCTGCGTTTCTTTCATTGGCCAGCAGGGGGCGAATCCCTGGTATCAAAATCACTCAGAGGTCCAGAGATGTTTCTCTCTGCACTGAAGGAGGAGTTGGAGGTAATGAAGTCGGTGTCATTGAATCACAGAGTGAGTGAAGCAGCCCAATACTGCTGATCCTGAGAGACGACGGCTGCACCAGGTTTTTATTAACTGTTGCAAACTAAACGCTGGCTGATGTTCGTGCCTGTCTTACTCACAGAGCTGCAGCTCAGGACAGAAGGCCCAAGGTTAAGTGAAAGTCCATGTGATGCCTGATAGAACCACGTGAGAATAGAGAATAGGTGAGCTGTTGATTTGGCTGATTAAAGTCCAAATTTAATCCAAAACTGAAGCAAAACAAAGTTTCAGATTCAAAGTAACAGAATCCACGAAATGCAACAAAATGAAGGAAAAAGTATAAATAGACACAGGAAGACAGACTGAGACAGCTGTGCAGTGCTAACACTGGTAGATGACATGTTCAGTGGGAGAAACATTTCATCATCATCATCATCCTTCTTCAGTCTCAGCTGACTGCAGGTTTCCCCAACCTGAGAAACAGTACCTGGTAGACAGAGTGTTGTTCTGTACTCATGCTGCTCTCAGTGATGCAGCTTTGCTTCCTGTTTACATGAAGAAGCTTTGAGGACGTATGAGAGTGAGCACAGACTCACTGACTCACTGCTTAAAGGTTTCCAGTCTGTTTTTCTTTCCTACTGATGCTAACATACTGTCCGGTCTCTACGCTTGTAAATCCACTGATGCTGATCAAATATGATGCCATGAAAGTGATGATGATGTCAGATCGGTCGTAGCTCCAGCTGCAGTTATAACTGCACGAACAGCTGGGACACATGTAAATACAAACAGAATGCATTGATTTCTAAAGCTCATAAACAAATATTTCTTTTACAACATCACAACACTGATTGTCTCATCTACAGTTCATAATGTCATTAAATGAAAGTGGATGTTTGCAATCTTAAGCTGAATTAAAAATATGATTCTGTGCACGCGCTCAGAAACACTTCCAGAAATCAGCGTCTCAGCGAGACGTCCACACGTGCAGGTTAAAGCTCCATCGTGTAAACGAAGAAGAATCCGTCTGTGAACATGAACACGGCCATCTTCTCTGTCCCTGCATCAGACACAGCCAGTGTTTCTTCACTGCTCTGAGGTAAGAGAGGCACGTTGAGGAAGTCGGCGTGTTTCAGGAAGATGAAACAGCATTTTGAAATACCTCGATTTAAAATACATTTATAGGCAGTCACTTCTGTGGTGATGGATGTGTTTACTTAGCTTTGTTAGCTCTAAATCATCCAGTTGATCAGCAAGATGATCACACTGCTGTAGAACGATTTTGTTTTAGTGCAGTCAGGAAGGGAAGGGGCCCACAGAGGCTGCTGGTGCACAGGACCCAGAGCTCTGTGTTACGCTCCTGCTTCTCATCTTAAGTAACTGAGATTTTTTAAGTCTGAGCGTTTTTAATCAGCATAAATGTGAAGCCGATCCGACCGCCCTCACACCGAGCCTGTCTGCTGCACAGAGGCCACAGATACAAGCAGATCAGCAGCTGTTCATCCTGCTGGCTGTTTCAGTGGTTTGTGGGGAGGACACTCGTGATAAGCTGTCATCATCATCAGAGCTCCAAGTGGATAAATGCAGTCATCACAGCAGCTGTAACACAATTCAGGGCCTGCAGCCTTAAAGGCCTCATTTAAGGCCGATTACGTCACAGCGACGAGATGAAGGCTGTCCCAATTCAAAGGCTGCTCGAAATGCGTCCTTCATTTCCCTGAATTTTAAGGATGGGTCTGTCTATCCTACATGGCTCAACATATCCCACAATTCATAGCGCGGCGGTGGGTGTGGATAATTTTGTAGAACAAAGCGGCAGAAGCGGAGCGGCCGAAGATTAAACTGTCAAAAGTATGTGTTTGTGTACTGTCTGCCCAGTTTGACCCATTTAGCAGACGTCAGCCTGTTTAAGGCTCTGATATCTATTCTGTGTGACTTACAGCAGTTATGACATGGTCTGATTTTCTCACCCAATAAAGGAATATTTCATATATCAGTCGACTCTTCATTCTATCAGACACAGTTATCACAGCTCGCACATTTTCTTTTTACACATATATGTAAGCATTGAGCCAAATTTAGTAATGCCAACATATTAAACGAACAATATTTGTCTCTTATATATAATACATCTATATATGCACTGTCAAAGGTACTCGTCTTTGAGTGAAGAGTTAAGGTGATAGAAAATATAAATAACTGCAACTTGAATCTTTACTGAAGCTCAGTGTTTGACACGAGTTCAAGTTCACTGCTGTAATAACTAATAATGATTAATATAATAATTATAATATTGGCCATATTTCATCTTGATGCTCATCCCTCCAGGAAAGTAAATCTCCAAAAGTTGTTTCTGTTCATCTGGACGTTTTCAGGGGGGGAAACGTTTCGTCATCATCGGGTGACGTCTTCAGTCTCAGCTGACTGCAGGTTTTCTTAGAAACAGGACATTTGCATAATGACTGAAACCAGCCCACTGAAGGAACAAGGGGCTGGGAGGTCCTTAAGTTAGGTTAGGTTCCTTAATCATAATTATGCAAATTCTCATGACCATTGATCAACAACCACTGACCAAAACCCACCGATCAATGGCCATGATTACCATCCATTGTTCCCTCAGTGGGCTGGTTTCAGTCATTATGCAGATGTCCTGTTTATAAGATTGAAACCTGCAGTCAGCTGAGACTGAAGACGTCACCTGATGATGACGAAACGTTTCTCCCCCTGAAAACGTCCAGATGAACAGAAGCAACTTTTGGATATTGGCCATATTATATTTACATTACACAGTGAGATGACTTTAGTCTCATGACCAACGTTAGCTAATTGTTATTTACTAGCTAATCTTAAATGACTAGCAGTCACAAGTCAAGCTCTTTGTCCACAACAGCTACCTCAGTCTCCTCCAGCCTCAGTGTTGAGGCCTCAAGAGCAGAATAGCTTAGATCTGGTCAATGCACTAGTAGAAGCTATGAGTGCAAACCGGCTCCCAACACCAGAGCCTGGGGTGTTTACAGGAGATCCCTTGAAGTTCAAAGACTGGCAACTGTCCTTTGAAACATT
This sequence comes from Rhamphochromis sp. 'chilingali', assembly GCF_963969265.1. Lineage (NCBI taxonomy): Eukaryota > Metazoa > Chordata > Actinopteri > Cichliformes > Cichlidae > Rhamphochromis > Rhamphochromis sp. 'chilingali'. Next base: position 34,601,625 of record NC_137944.1, read on the forward strand.
AATAGAAAGGAAGAACATCCCAAAGAATGAAAAACTGTATTACCTAAGAAAGTACTTAGGTGGCACAGCAAAGAAGGCCGTGGAAGGATTTCTTCTATTGGGCACAGAAGCAGCATATGACTCAGCCTGGAAGCTTTTAGAGAAACGTTTCGGAGACCCATTCCTAATTGGGAAGTCACTCAGAGACAAGCTGCATGCATGGCCAAAGATAGGTTCTAAGGATGCTTGCGAGCTAAGAGAATTTGCAGACTTTCTCAAGAGCTGTGAGGCTGCCATGTCTCATGTCAAGATGCTGGAGGTCTTGAATGACTGCGTTGAGAGTCAGAGGATTCTGCTGAAATTGCCAGATTGGTTGGTTTCCAGCTGGAATCGCAAAGTGATGGAAGTCAGACAAGTGAAAGCTGAGTACCCACCATTCAAGGTGTTTGTTGACTTCCTATCAAAGGAAGCAGATCTTGCTTGCGATCCAATTTCCTCAATACAAGCACTTAAGAGTGTTGAAAGCGAGAAACCAAGGCATCTACGAAGCCAAATAGTTCAAGCAAAGACTCTGACCACAACTACAACACAGAGCAGTATTACATCATGTGTTTTCTGCAAAAGGACAGGACACATCCTAGACAAATGCCGAAGTTTCACAGAAAAGACAGTTCAGGATCGTGTTAAGTTTGTACACACAGAGAAGCTTTGCTTTGGATGTTTGAAGACCGGTCATCACTCAAGAAAATGTGATAACAAAAGCACGTGTGAGAAATGCCAAAAGAGACACCCAACATGTTTGCATGACGATAAGTTCAAGGAATGTCAAAGGCCAATCCACCTAAATGCAAGTGAAATTTCAAAGGACAAGGCAGACACCACAGAAAGGACCGCAACAGCCACTTCCAACAGAGTTATTCAAGAGGGTCTAAGCACACGAACATCTTCTATCTTGCCAGTCTGGGTGTCATCTATTAAGCAGCCAGATCAAGAACTGCTAGTTTATGCACTCTTAGACACACAGAGTGATACCACCTTCATACTAGATGAAGTAGCTCAAGGCCTGAACACAAACAGAGAGAATGTCAGTCTGCGACTGTCCACAATGTCTGCCAAGTCGACAGTTATTCCATGTCAGAAAATGACAGGTCTACAAGTGAGAGGATACAACTCAGAGAAAAGGATTCCACTACCACCTGTTTTCACAAGAGAATTTATTCCAGTAAACAGGCTGCACATTCCTACCTCTGAAACAGCTCTAAAATGGCCACATCTAGAGCAACTGTCAGAAAAGATTCCACCACAGTTGGATTGCGAAGTAGGCCTTCTTATAGGCTACAACTGTCAACGAGCCCTCCTCCCAAGAGAGATCCTGTCTGGTGACGAAAATCATCCATATCCATCCAGGCTGGAGAAACTGATCAGGAGGGCTAGCTCTGTGGTCGGCATGAAGCTGGACACTCTGGTGACAGTGGCAGAGAAAAGGACATTAAAGAAACTGATGGACATTATGAACAATGCTGGGCATCCTCTGCACACGGCCATAAACAATCAGAAGAGTCTGTTCAGTGACAGGTTGCTTCTCCCCAAGACAAGAACTAACAGACTTAAAAACTCCTTTGTCCCACACGCCATCAAACTGTTTAACTCCTCTCTGGAGGGGAGAGGGAGGGGAAACAGGAGGACAAAGGAGGGGGGAACAACTAAGCTGTAGTGCCTCTTCACCTCACTGTACAATACCTTGTGCAATACTTTTTGTAAATAGTCAACAGTGCAATAGACTCAATACTTGAAATGTGCAATTCACTTGTATTTTTATTTTTTATTCCTATTTATTCTATTTATCCCCTTTGTATATTTTATTTATATTTGTCTCTGTATTTATATATGTGTGTGTGTGTGTGTGTGTGTGTGTATATATATATATATATATATATATATATATATATATATATATATATATATATATATATATATATAGGCAGGAGGCAGAAGGCAGGAGAATAAACCAGCTGTTCTCCACAGAACCAGCAAAGGTGTACTCTCAGTGGCAAGGGAACAATAAGAGAACAGCACCACCAAGGCTGGAGACGGAGCAATACTGGAAGAGCATATGGGAGAAGGATGCAACCCATAACGGCAATGCTCAGTGGCTAGATCTGAGGGCAGACCACAGCGACCTCCCTGAACAGGGTCCAGTAACCATCACAGTGGCAGATATCCAAGAAAGGGTCTCCAGTATGAAGAGTTGGACAGCACCAGGGCCCGACATGGTTCACGCCTACTGGCTGAAGAAGCTGACTGCACTCCACGAGCGTCTGGCAGCACAAATGAACCAGCTGCTAGTTAACGAGAGACACCCGGAATGGCTAACTGAAGGCCGGACGGTCCTGATCCCCAAGGACCCCAAGAAGGGACCGGTCCCCTCCAACTACCGACCAATAACCTGCCTCAGTACTACATGGAAGCTCCTGTCAGGCATCATATCGGCTAAGATGAACAGGCACATGGGTCAATACATGAGCGGGACACAGAAAGGAATTGGCAAGAATACCAGAGGTGCAAAACACCAGCTACTGGTAGACAGAACAATCAGCCGAGACTGCAAGACCAGACTGACCAACCTGTGCACTGCCTGGATTGATTACAAGAAGGCCTATGACTCAATGCCCCACAGCTGGATACTGGAATGCCTAGAATTGTACAAGATCAATGGGACCCTAAGAGCCTTCATCAGGAACTCAATGGGGATGTGGCGTACAACACTAGAGGCCAACTCCAAGCCCATAGCACAAGTTACCATCAAGCGCGGGATCTACCAAGGAGATGCTCTGTCCCCACTGCTGTTCTGCATAGGCCTGAACCCCCTCAGTGAGATCATTAACAAGACTGGCTACGGATACCGACTACGGAACGGAGCAGTTGTCAGCCACCTCCTGTACATGGATGACATCAAGCTGTATGCCAAGAGTGAACGAGACATCGATTCACTGATCCACACTACCAGGCTATACAGCAATGACATTGGAATGTCGTTCGGACTGGAGAAGTGTAGTCGGATGGTAACAAAGAGAGGGAAGGTAGTCAGAACTGAGGGGATTGAACTACCAGAAGGCAACATTGCAGACATAGAGGACAGTTACAAGTACCTGGGGATCCCGCAGGCAAATGGGAACCATGAAGAGGCCGCTAGAAAGGCTGCAACCACCAAGTACCTGCAGAGGGTCAGGCAAGTCCTGAGGAGTCAGCTGAATGGTAAGAACAAGATCCGGGCCATCAACACATACGCCCTGCCCGTGATCAGGTACCCTGCTGGGGTAATAGGCTGGCCAAAGGAGGAGATAGAAGCCACTGACATAAAGACAAGAAAGCTCCTGACCATGCATGGAGGGTTTCACCCCAAGTCCAGCACCCTGAGGCTGTACGCTAAGCGGAAGGAAGGGGGCCGGGGACGGGTGAGTGTCAGCACCACAGTCCAGGATGAGACAAGGAACATCCAAGAATACATTGGGAAGATGGCCCCAACTGACCGAGTGCTCAGTGAATACCTCAGGCAGCAGAAACCCAAGAAAGAGGAGGGAGACGAGGAACCATCATGGAAGGACAGGCCCCTGCACGGTATGTACCACCGGCAGATAGAGGAGGTGGCTGATATCCAGAAATCCTACCAGTGGCTGGACAAAGCTGGACTGAAAGACAGCACAGAGGCACTAATCATGGCAGCACAAGAACAAGCTCTGAGTACAAGATCCATAGAGGCTGGGGTCTATCACACCAGGCAAGACCCCAGGTGCAGGCTGTGTAAAGATGCCCCAGAGACAATCCAGCACATAACAGCAGGGTGCAAGATGCTAGCAGGCAAGGCATACATGGAACGCCATAACCAAGTGGCCGGCATAGTGTACAGGAACATCTGTGCCGAGTATAACCTAGAAGTCCCGAGGTCAAAATGGGAGATGCCCCCAAGGGTGGTGGAGAATGACCGAGCTAAGATCCTGTGGGACTTCCAGATACAGACGGACAAAATGGTGGTGGCTAACCAACCGGACATAGTGGTGGTAGACAAACAGAAGAAGACGGCCGTAGTGATCGATGTAGCGGTTCCGAATGACAGCAATATCAGGAAGAAGGAACACGAGAAGCTGGAGAAATACCAAGGGCTCAGAGAAGAGCTCGAGAGGATGTGGAGGGTGAAGGTAACGGTGGTCCCCGTGGTAATCGGAGCACTAGGTGCGGTGACTCCCAAGCTAGGCGAGTGGCTCCAGCAGATCCCGGGAACAACATCGGAGATCTCTGTCCAGAAGAGCGCAGTCCTGGGAACAGCTAAGATACTGCGCAGGACCCTCAAGCTCCCAGGCCTCTGGTAGAGGACCCGAGCTTGAAGGATAAACCGCCCGCAGGGGCGTGCTGGGTGTTTTTATATATATATATATATATATATATATCTCACTGATGGTAACAAAGAGAGGGAAGGTAGTCAGAACTGAGGGGATTGAACTACCAGAAGGCAACATTGCAGACATAGAGGACAGTTACAAGTACCTGGGGATCCCGCAGGCAAATGGGAACCATGAAGAGGCCGCTAGAAAGGCTGCAACCACCAAGTACCTGCAGAGGGTCAGGCAAGTCCTGAGGAGTCAGCTGAATGGTAAGAACAAGATCCGGGCCATCAACACATACGCCCTGCCCGTGATCAGGTACCCTGCTGGGGTAATAGGCTGGCCAAAGGAGGAGATAGAAGCCACTGACATAAAGACAAGAAAGCTCCTGACCATGCATGGAGGGTTTCACCCCAAGTCCAGCACCCTGAGGCTGTACGCTAAGCGGAAGGAAGGGGGCCGGGGACTGGTGAGTGTCAGCACCACAGTCCAGGATGAGACAAGGAACATCCAAGAATACATTGGGAAGATGGCCCCAACTGACCGAGTGCTCAGTGAATACCTCAGGCAGCAGAAACCCAAGAAAGAGGAGGGAGACGAGGAACCATCATGGAAGGACAGGCCCCTGCACGGTATGTACCACCGGCAGATAGAGGAGGTGGCTGATATCCAGAAATCCTACCAGTGGCTGGACAAAGCTGGACTGAAAGACAGCACAGAGGCACTAATCATGGCAGCACAAGAACAAGCTCTGAGTACAAGATCCATAGAGGCTGGGGTCTATCACACCAGGCAAGACCCCAGGTGCAGGCTGTGTAAAGATGCCCCAGAGACAATCCAGCACATAACAGCAGGGTGCAAGATGCTAGCAGGCAAGGCATACATGGAACGCCATAACCAAGTGGCCGGCATAGTGTACAGGAACATCTGTGCCGAGTATAACCTAGAAGTCCCGAGGTCAAAATGGGAGATGCCCCCAAGGGTGGTGGAGAATGACCGAGCTAAGATCCTGTGGGACTTCCAGATACAGACGGACAAAATGGTGGTGGCTAACCAACCGGACATAGTGGTGGTAGACAAACAGAAGAAGACGGCCGTAGTGATCGATGTAGCGGTTCCGAATGACAGCAATATCAGGAAGAAGGAACACGAGAAGCTGGAGAAATACCAAGGGCTCAGAGAAGAGCTCGAGAGGATGTGGAGGGTGAAGGTAACGGTGGTCCCCGTGGTAATCGGAGCACTAGGTGCGGTGACTCCCAAGCTAGGCGAGTGGCTCCAGCAGATCCCGGGAATAACATCGGAGATCTCTGTCCAGAAGAGCGCAGTCCTGGGAACAGCTAAGATACTGCGCAGGACCCTCAAGCTCCCAGGCCTCTGGTAGAGGACCCGAGCTTGAAGGATAAACCGCCCGCAGGGGCGTGCTGGGTGTTTTATATATATATATATATATATATATATATATATATAACAATTCTGTAACTGTAACTTCGGTCGTTGCTGTGCTTTTTGGAAGTCGAATTTCCCAGAGGAACCCACCCGAGGGATTAATAAAGTTCTATCTTATCTTATCTTATCTTATATGCGCAGCGGACTGATCTGGGCTGGAGCATTGTTGGTTGCTCACATTCAGCAAGCGACAACAGCGATCCAATAGGATTCAGTCATAGAATCATAGTACGACAAGTGACACCAACTGTGCATCCATCAGTTCAGCTAAAGAAGGAAGTGCACTTTGCGTGCAGGACTCAAGTCAAAGAGATCAACCCACTTGACATAATTAAGACTTTTGAATCAGATTTCACAGATCACTCAACAGATGATAATCCAGTTTCTCAGGAGGACCTCCTCTTTCTGTCTAAAGTGAAAGCTGGAATAAGACAGAAGGAAGATGGCCACTATGAACTTCCGCTTCCTTTCAAGACAGACAAACCTAATCTTCCAGACAATAAACAGTGTGCAGTTCACAGGCTCAGCTCATTAGAGCGTCGACTGAGGAGAAATGAACAATATTACACGGACTATGTCAATTTCATGAATGAAATCATAAGTAGAAGAGATGCTGAGAAGGTGCCACAGTCTGAATTAGACAACCAGCCAGCATGGTACATACCGCACCATGGTGTCTACCATCCCCACAAGCCCGGGAAGATCCGTGTGGTTTTCGATTGTTCGGCACGCTACCAAGAAACCTCTCTAAATGACCATCTCTTGACAGGTCCAGACCTGACTAACACATTAGTTGGTGTGTTGTGTCGATTTAGAAAGGGTCCTATAGCCATAATGTGCGACATCGAAAAAATGTTTCACCAGTTCCACGTTGCAAGGGAACATCAAGATTATCTCAGGTTCCTCTGGTGGGATGGAGGTGATTTGGATTCTGAACCCTCAGTGTACAGGATGAAGGTACACCTCTTTGGGGCAGCTTCATCCCCCGGTTGCTCCAACTTTGGACTGAAATACCTAGCTTCACAAGGCCAAGGCAAGTTCAGCAAAGAAGCCATTAAGTTCATCCAAAGAAGCTTCTATGTAGATGATGGCCTGACAAGTGTAAGGTCGACTGCTGAAGCTATACGGCTGGTAAAGGAATCAAGAGCTCTGTGCAAAACAGGAAATCTACGGCTACATAAGTTTGTATCCAACGATGAGAGTGTGATTGCAACAATTCCACCACAAGAATGTGTTCAGACCAAAGATCTAAACATGGCTCTAGGAGAACTTCATATCGAGCGAGCACTTGGAGTTCAGTGGTGTGTTGAGGCGGATGAATTTCAGTTCAGGGTGGTGGTAAAAGAAAACCCACTGACAAGGAGAGGCGTTCTCTCAACTGTCGCCTCAGTCTATGATCCACTAGGTTTCGTGGCTCCATTCCTACTTATCGGCAAACAGATTCTTCAAACACTGTGTAGAGACAAGGTAAGCTGGGACGAACCTCTCCCCGAGCACATCCAGCCACAATGGGAGTCATGGCTCAAAGATCTGCCTCATTTGGCAGTTCTAAAGATTCCAAGAAGCTACCTTCCATCAAACTTTGGTGAAGTCTCACTATATGAGCTTCACAACTTTTCTGATGCAAGCTTCAAAGGGTATGGTGCATGCTCATACCTTAGAGCGGTGAGTGAAACAGGACAGATAAGTTGTTCACTTGTCTTGGGGAAAGCAAGAGTAGCCCCTACCAAACTAACAACCATCCCAAGGCTTGAGTTATCTTCAGCTGTGACCTCAGTCCGCATTGGTGATATCATTAGAGGCGAGCTGGAGATTGAAAATGTGCAAGAGTATTACTGGACTGACTCAAAGGTGGTCCTTGGCTATGTGAACAATGATGCTAAAAGGTTCCAAACATTCGTGGCCAACCGCATCCAGCGAATAAGATCTAGCACAAAACCTGAACAATGGCGACATGTCAACTCTGAAGACAACCCAGCTGATGGAGCCTCAAGAGGATTGACTGCAGTTCAAATGAAAGAATCTAGCTGGCTGAAAGGACCCAACTTCCTTTGGCAGCAAAATCTCCCACATGAAGTGGGAATGGTGGGAGAAGTTGAGGCTACTGATCCTGAACTTCGGAGAGCACATGTTCATGCAGTTAAAGCAAGAGAACAGAATCCAATGGTAAACCGTTTAACTAAATTTTCTGACTGGTCCAGAGTGGTGAGAGCCATTGCCAGGCTCAAGAGATTTGTCAGAGAGTTTAAGGGATTTCAGTCGAGAACTAATGAGTCAACTAATCTTGAAGAACGAAGAGAAGCAGAGATCTTCATCATCAAACTCGTACAAGAAGACGCTTTCGCTGAAGACATAAAGAAAATAAGAGGCAAGAAGGAACACACTTTGAGCAGGCACAACAGGCTACGCCAGCTGAATGCTTTCCTGGACGAAACCAATGTTCTTAGGGTGGGAGGACGGCTGTCTCAGTCAGCCTTACACCATGATGTAAAGCATCCTGCGATTCTTCCGAAAAAATCTCATGTGTCAGCTCTGCTGGTCAAACATCATCATGAGCTTATACACCATCAAGGAAGGGGCATGACCATGAACGAGTTGCGCGCAAGCGGAATATGGGTCCTAGGATGTGGAAGTGTGGTCTCCTCACACATTTACAAGTGTGTAAAATGTAGACGATACAGAAGAACAACTGAGGTTCAACAAATGGCAAATCTACCAGGAGAGAGAATTGAGACATCTCCCCCCTTTACTTATTGTGGGCTTGATTGTTTTGGCCCCTTTATTGTGAAGGAAGGAAGGAGAGAGTTGAAACGATACGGATTGTTATTCACCTGCCTATGTTCTAGAGCAGTTCACATAGAAACCCTTGACGATTTGACAACAGACGCATTCATGAATGCACTTCGATCATTCATAGCTATTCGAGGACCCGTGCGCCAGCTAAGATGTGATAGAGGCACAAACTTTGTTGGTGCTAGAAAGGAGCTTTCTGAATTGCATGAAGGAATGGATCAAGACCGTACAAGGGCGCTTGGTTGTGAATTTGTGCTGAATGTCCCATCAGCTAGTCATATGGGAGGAGTTTGGGAACGCCAGATTCGAACAATCCGAAGCATCCTGATAGCTATGCTCGACAAGTCCGCCAGCAGACTTGACACCACAACTCTAAGAACGTTTCTGTATGAAACAATGACCATAATCAACAGCAGGCCACTAAGTGTCGAGCATCTTCACGATCCTACTGGTCCGGAACCCCTCACTCCCAACCACATTCTAACCATGAAATCATCTGTAATTCTGCCACCCCCTGGACAATTCTGCAAAGAAGATCTCTATCTGCACAAAAGGTGGAGAAGAGTACAGTTTTTGGCCAATGAATTTTGGCAACGATGGAAACGAGAATACCTGCTAAACCTCCAACAACGACAGAAATGGCAGAAGCTGTCACGAAACTTGCAACCAGATGACATTGTAATATTAAAGGATGACAGTGCACCAAGAAACCAGTGGAAGCTTGCAAGGGTTGTGGAAGCCCTGCCCAGCGCAGATGGCAAGGTGCGAAAGCTAAAGCTTCTGCTCAGTGACACTACTTTTGATAAGGGAAAACCAATCACTAAATCAGTTTTCCTTGAGAGGCCTGTTCACAAAGTAGTTACATTACTTGAGGCCACCTAAAACACACGTAAAGCTAAATGACCTACACTTAAATGTACACTCACACATCACTTCCTTATAATTTTCATTGAGGAAAATCTCTCATTTTAAGTCAATGAGTGATTTTGGTGGGAGTGTAAATGCTGTTAAAATGTTAAGTTACATAATTTCATGAATATATATAGTTTGCGTTGAAATGTCTTTATTTGAAATGTACATGTGTAAGGTGAGAGCTAGTGTCTCGTGAGAATACCCTTAACGAGAGCACACGAGACTTTTCATGGACTGCGAGGGAGCAGATGTCTCTCATGAAGCGATTTAAGCTAAAAGTTTACTAAAGGAAAGGGCAATACAAGGACTTAAGGACCTCTTTTCAGGACAAGCAGCCAACGAGGTATTTGTCATTTGAGAAATGTTTTTTATTTGTGTTTGGACTTAATATGTGTACTGTAAAGTTGCTAATTGTTTGTACTGCTCGCTCGTGACCAGTTCTCACGGCGTATTGGCGTAATGGCGTATCGGCGTACTGGTGATGGTGAAGCTGAGGAGAGAAGGCCCAAGTAATAAACGCCCGTTTCAAAGAACCGACCTGTGTCTGTGTTGTCGTGAAGAGAGCTACAGTGACTGTTCAGCCCAACAATCATGTTTTACAGTCCTGTGGTCTCAGCCTCAGATACTCAACTAATCCACATATCTCACTTTTCTGTATAACTGTATATCTCAGATTTCTGTATAGTTTTTTATTTCATATTTATTTCCTGTTCATAGCCTGTACATACTTATAGTCAGTGTTGGGGAGTAACGGAATACATGTGCCGCCGTTACGTATTTAAAATACAAAATATGAGTAACTGTATTCCGTTACAGTTACCGTTTAAAAAGGTGGTATTCAGAATACAGTTACTTTGTTGAAATAAATGGATTACACTGCGGTACTTTCCTGTTTCATATTGTCGCGGGTCAGGACTGTTTGGGTTTTATTTGACAGCTACGTTCTGTTGTTCCAGGCGGCAGCGTTATGGTTGCCATGGTTACAGGGCGACGCTCCCTCTCTCTCTCTGCGACTGTGTGTTTCCTGGGTGAGAGAGCGCCTTTTCGTTGTTGTTGTGCTAAGCTAACAGGCAGAATGCTACAAGCATAGCTCTAAAGAATGTAGCATCATGGGCAGTGTAGTCCGTGCTGCAGGGAGAATGGACTGCCATACACGTTATGTGTCTGTGAGCGAGGAGGGAGAAAAAGGGGAGTGGAAAGGTACGAGTTGTCATCGAGGAAAAACGGGAGCTGGAAGCATGTAAATATAATAATAACCACTGCAGCCAAGAAGAGTGCCTGATGAGCCCAGTTGTAAGTAAGCTATTAAGACTCGACTGTACACCGTGTTCGTGTTTTCCTCCGAAAACAATAAGTTCCGTTGGAGCAGCCTTTCAACGCCTCTCTCTGTCTCTCGCAAGAAAAGTTGACCCACACAACAAAGTAAAGCTATTTTTCGGCTACGAGCCGACAGGGACCCCGCCGTATTAGTCAGAGGTCCCTTTACTACAGTTCGGAGTCGCGGACCTTCAGTAATAGTAATAAATCACACAGCAATAGTACATTCATGTTGTTGTAAAAAGCACGATAATATATTAAGTAATCCAAAGTATTCAGGATACGTTACTGTCATTAAGTAACGTAACGGAATACGTTACAGAATACATTTTGGGGCATGTATTCTGTATTCTGTAATGGAATACATTTTAAAAGTAACCTTCCCAACACTGCTTATTGTTATAGCATATTCATAACATACTTCATACCGTGTACATTATAACATACCATAATAGACCCATTTCTGTAATATACTTACATATCTATATCATGGCTAAAGCACTTCTGGATGGATGCAAACTGCATTTCGTTGCCCTGTACCTGTGACATGTGCAATGACAACAAAGTTGAATTCTATTCTATTCTAATCACACAGAGCTCATGTAGAAACAAATGAACAAAATATGTTCTCCTTCATTTCTGTCACACAAAGCTGTATGAAACGTTTCCAGCGGTTAGTATCATGGTTGCTAGGCAACCTGAGCAGCGCAACGAGACCGTCCCATTTCACAAGCCTCGCACTTCCGGCCTTCTCGGTCTTTGAGTACGCGGCCTTTGTGGACCGTAAAGGCTGCAGACCCTGAATTCCCATATGGAAAAGATATAAATCTTACAAAGTTTGTATCTGTCTGTGTGAAACTCGTATGAAAACATACAAGAGTGAAAACAGATATAAGATCCCTTGAAAATTATATAAATGAAACTTTTATGTTTTGGATACTTCCTAAAACAATATATGAAAGTGGCCACTTTCATGAGTAAATCATATCAGCCTTATATGATTCACTATATGAAGTAGGCCACATCAGTCTTTTCTATTTCTTTTCCATGTGGGTTTGGACAGCCAGCGTCTGACAGGCTGATTATGGTTACCTCTACAGCTTCAGATTCCAGCGTGCGACCAAGATATTTGTTCTTTGTTTCAGTTTTAGTGCAGAACAAATGGAAAGATGAAAAAATAGATTCATCTTTACACGTTTTTCTTTTTTTTCTTGGCACATCCACCGCCTGCAGTGACCTTTGACCTCTGACTGAGCTGTTGGGCAGCAGATGTGTCGTCGTCGCTCGGCTGCTTCACTGTATTAATGGTGCCATCATGTGGTGAAAGTGGTGTTTAAGAGAAACCAGTGAGTGGATGTTATTAAAATTGTTATTTATTTCTCTTTAACCGGAGAAAATAAAAACCGCCTCACACAAACGTAAACACAGCATCACTGTTTCACCACATCATGTAAATTTACAATCAATAAACTTGTTTTTATACCTTAATATAATTTAACAATTTGTAATTAATGTGAAGACAGGTGATCAGAATCAGAATACTTTATTGATCTCTGGGGGAAATTCTTTTTCGTTACAGTGCTCCATTATAAACAACCATTAACAAAGACAATACACTAACTAAGAATAGCACCATATATACAGGCATATATATACATAAAAGTCACTTATTAATAAATAGCTGAAAAAGGAAGAACATGTGCAAGAAGGCTGTAGTTGTAGCAGCAAACAGTGTGTTAAGTGGATGCGTTGTACAGGGAGATGGCCACAGGCAGGAAAGATTTCCTGTGTCGTTCAGTGGTGCATCATGGGTAATCTCAGTCTCTCACTGAACGAGCTCCTGTGACTGACCAGCATGTCATGGAGTGGGTGGGAGGTGTTATCCAACATTGTCTTTATCTTGGACAGCATCCGCCTCTCCGACACCACCTTGAGGGAGTCCAGCTCCATCCCCACAACATTGCTGGCCTTACGGATCAGTTTATTAAGTCTGTTGGCATCTGCGACCCTCAGCCTGCTCCCCCAGCATGCAACAGCATAGAGGATCGCACTGGCCACCACAGACTCATAGAAAATCCTCAGCATTTTCTGGCAGATGTTGAAGGACCTCAGTTGCCTCAAAAAATAGAGACGACTCTGGCCCTTCCTGTAAAGTGCTGTGGTGTTTTTAGCCCAGTCCAGTTTATTGTCAATGTGTACTCCAAGGTATTTATAGTCCTCCACAATGTCCACACTGACCCCCTGGATTGAAACAGGGGTCAAGTGTTTCCTGGTCTTCCTGAAGTCCACGATCAGTTCCTTGGTCTTTGCCACGTTGAGCTGCAGATGATTCTGCTCACACCACGTGACAAAGGAGTCGACCACAGCCCGGTACTCTGTCTCATCATGACGTCTGTGTTTCTGTTCATCTGTTTTTATAGAAACAAGTTTAACTTAAACCTGTTGATTTAATTTTGTCCAGAAAAATGTTTCAATAAAAATGCTTAAAATGTACAAATCTGCTGCTTCTTTTTTTCTTCTTTTTTTTTAATTTTTTGTCTGTCCCATTTGGTTTTTTAGCCATCAGAATTATTGTCTGAAGCTGTATTGGTCCTTTTAATTGACCTTTGTTGTTATTATTTATTTTTAAAGTTATTATAGACAGGACAGACATGATTGGGGGATAGAAAAGAGAGAAAGGAAGAAAGTGGGGACGAAGGACAGTGAGAGAAGACACAAAAAATATCCACTGGATCACCTGTTGAAAGAAAAAAAAGGAAACAAGCAAAAAGAGAACAACACAATAAACACAACACCACAGCAATAACTAGATAATTATAAGTAACAGTAAATACTAAATATTAAATGTTCTTGTGCAGCACACAAGACCGACAGAGCACAGTGTGCTTTGAGGTAACAGCCAAGGAAGATATAGTTGGTGTCTGTGTACACCTGTGTGCACACCTGTGTGCACACCTGTGTGTACACCTGTGTGCGTGGGCACGCTTGTATTCAGAAGGTTTCTCCATGTAACTGTTTAATTCTGGAAACAATTGTTACGTAGTCACATGACAGCATCACACAGTCGAGGAAGCTGCTTCGAGCTTCAAGACATGGTGCACTCAGAGATGCTGTTCTGCAGACACGATATTATGGACTTCCTGTTCCCTTCCTATCTGCTTGAAGGAGTTTGGCAGTTCTCCTCTGACCTCTGACATCACTGAGAGTTTTTCCCAGACTTCTGACACTCACTGGATATTTTGTCTTTTTCAGACTATTCTCTGTAAACTCTGTTGATGACTCTACAGTTTCTGAAACCCCCAGATTAACAAAAATGTCACGTTCAAAGTCACTTGTTTCCTGATGTGCATGTTGTGACTCTCTGACTCGTCTATGTTTCAGAGATTCAGCAGATCTCATGAAGCTCATCCTGCTCCTCTGAAAAACCAGCTTTCTGCATGAAAGGAAACAGGATCATTTCACCAACTGCATTTTGGATCTTTAACATGTCAGCGATTTACCGAACAAACGATACTAAAGGACAGAAGCTTCATTCAAATCTAAGCTGAAGCTCAGGATGTGAGGAAACATTTATGCTCCTATAATCAAACTCTGCACCAAAGCACAGAGACAGCTCCCAGGACGAGAAGAGGGGAGTTAATGTAATGAACGTGAGATGCCATGTGAGATATTTATAACCACAGAGGAATAATCTTTAATCTGACACACGAGGCTCACATTTGGGTCAAAATCTGCCAAAGTAAATAACATTACAGCAGGTTTCAGTGGCGTCACGGCGAAATTAAACACATGTGACTGAAGCTCGTAAAGAGTCTGTTTCATGAAGATACAGTTATGTCAGCAGAGACACAGCACACATCATGACATGTGACTGATTTAAAGGATGACAGTTTAACATCCTCTGCTTTACAAACAGGAAATGATGGAAGCATCACAGAGCTGGAAGTCCTCGGTTCAGCTGCATGAATGAAGAGTCTGTAGCCTGCGTGTGTGTGTGTGTGTGTGTGTGTGTGTGTGTGTGTGTGTGTGTGTGTGTGTGTGTGTGTGTGTGTGTGTGTGTGTCTGCATCATTGTCAGGTTTATGAAATCGGTCTGTGTCATGTTTCTCCTGCAGTCGTTAGAAGACAGCAAACCGCAGCCATGAAGGATCCATGTGGTCAGTAATGACACTCAGCAGTAGGAGACCTCACTGATGGTTCCAGGACTGCGCCATTCAAACCCTGATTGGTTGGTATTAAAGACCACAAAGTGTGCCCATAAAACTGCCTCCACCACATTACAGCTCCAGCAGCATCCTGGACTGTCAGCATGGTGGCTTCTTGTGTTGATGCTGCAGAGGCCAAACTCTGATCCAACCTCGATCCACAGCAGCTCATGCTTGGACTAAAACCTCCTGGTCCTCCTGTCAAAGCTCCACGAGTGTCTCATTTTGGTGGCTGTGGGTGACACAGGCCAGTCACGTGATATACACAGAACAGCATCAGTTGGATCCTATTCACATTAGTAATGTATTAATCATTCTGTGTCAACAGTATTAAAGGTAAAAATTGGCATTAATTAAATGTCTGACAGATTTAGTTTTCCAAGTGGATCATTGCGGTCCACTTGGCTGATCTTCATTATTTATTTATTTGTTTTACTTTGAAGTTATTACGGAACAGACATAACCGGGGGATAGGAAAGGGAAAGACACAGACAAGAAAAGGAAAGAAAAACAGAGGGACAGAAAGAAAAGACACTAAAAATCCGCTGGATCACCTGCTGAGAGAAAAGCAAGAAAACAAGCCAAAAGAGAACAACACGGTACAGCAACAAGCCAGATAAACATAACTCACAGTAAATAATAAATATTGAATGTTACTGAGCAACACACAAGACCCACAACCCACGATAAGGAAGACAGTGTGTGTCTGAGAACCCCTGTGTGCACGCTTGTATTCAAAAGGTTTCTCCATGTAACTACCTGACAGAGGGTGTGGGGAGCCATAGCCCTGCCCCCCAGGACATGAAGCAAGCATGGAGGTGATCCAGGGCCCAGACATCTAGAAGCCCCCCAGAGCCCAAGGAGGACCACCGGAGGGGCCAACCTCCTGGAAAGAGCTGAGCCCCAGACAGGGGGTCACAGTGCAGAAGCCACAGGGGGCTGTGGCAGCTGGCTGTGCCAGAGCGGACCGAGCCCCCGGGCCCAGAGACCTGAGGCCCCTCCACCACCCAGAAGGGGCCAGACCGAGCCAAGGGCGCCAGGCCAAGCAGCCAGCGGGAGTGAGCCAGTACATACCTGAGTGCCCAGCCCCCGACACCAAGAACCACTAACCGGTGGGGGGAGCTAGGCCCCCACACCCGAGGGGGCTGAGATGTTCGTGCACACATATACAAATACTCAGCAGCTACTTTTCTAATGTCTAACATAATGTTATCAGTTCTGCTGTCCTGTCCCTTTTTCTTCAACCTTCTCGCCTCCTTTGCGTTGTATTCAAGCCATCTGTCCCAGTCTTTCTTAAAACAATCCCCTTTTAATTTTACTTTGTAAGTCAGTTTCTCCGTTACCGTGATATTTTCTAAACTCTGTATCCAAAGGTCTCTGCGTTCAACCAGTTCTTGGTGTTTCTTTACAGCTGTCAGAAAAAGTTTGATCAGATTGATCTTTCACCTGCACACATCCAAATAACCGAGGTATAACACCTGACATAGGTGTATTCCATAACCTGATAGGCCCCAGGTGGCTGAGTGGATCTTATCCCAGAAAGACGTATTTTTATACAGCTCAAAAAGATATTTGAGTGGTTGGGTTTACACGATGACACTGACACCAGCAAGGTTGCAAATTTTTAAGATATTTACTTTTGATTTGAGGCGTTATAAAATATCTAAAAGATTCTTCCGATTAAATTCTCCACATTTCTGCGAGTAGGTGGTTGTTTGGTGTGTTTTCCACATAGCGTAGCGGGATAGCCTCCTTCCTAACTTTTCTTCACATTTAAAATTTCTTATATTCCATTATACAGCCATAAAGTACTAAAATCACTCTTGGTAAAGCATCTTTATAAGCCTGTACACGTACCGTAATGATGGATGTATACTGTCCGGTTCAGTCTGTATATTTCTAATAGTCCGTTAGCTGCAAATACCTACACAGATCTTTACTTGTAGGATCATATTTGTTTTTTAATTCTTGGAACCTTTAATTTTGCCTGTTTGATCACTGAGCACATGTCTGTTCACTTTTCCGGCCCATCGTTTAAAGATAGAATCTATTTTCTTTCTATGTTTTTTCCATTCATTTTAAGTCTAGCAGTGGGATTTTTGTAATTTGCTTTAATGCACTGAATTGCCTTTTCATTAAATCCAAATCTTCTTAATATTAAATATAAAAACTCCCAATTAACTCTGTCAAATTCCTTTTCTGTGTCTAAACTGATGAAAGCAGCAGGTGTTTTATTTCACTGTATTTTAATGTTCTCCTTATATTGTCTTGTGTTAGTCTGTGCCTATCAAAGGATTGAAGCCTGTTTGACATTATACAGACATGTATCTTACACTCTGGATAACGACTGGTCATTTTACATGTTTCTTTATTGGTTTAGGAAGTAGGGTACTGACTGCTTCCCTCCACTAGGGGGGGACAGTTTCCTATTTTAAATCTAGTTAAATGTGGTCTGAAGTATTGCAGCCAGCTGTCTGATAGAAACCCAATCACTTATTGCTTGTTGAACTTCTGTTGGTGTTATTTCTGATAAGTCCATTCTGTTGTGCACCTACGGTGGGCAGATCCAGTGTTTCCTCTTGGTTTAGGTGGATGTTTGTGTGTCGAGTTCCTGTACTAACCTCTAAAAATGTTCATAATGTCAATTAATTGACTTGTGTTCAGATCTCAGATTTTGTTGATGGTTCTGGTGTTTTCATATTCTTCTCACAAATTTTGCAGCTTGAGGCCCTGAGTGGTAAAATGTGTGTTTCTTTTGTATGTATGATTGTAGGGTCCACCTTATGATATAAAGCACCTTGAGGTGACTGATGCTGTGATTTGGCGCTATATAAATAAAATTGAATTGAATTTAGTTTCAGTATCAATGAGTCAGGGTCAGGTATGTTGTGAATCTTCTTTCTGGGCTCTGTGGTTTGATTCTAAAGGCTTCACATCATCTTAAAGATTCATAAATTCTTTTATTCTCTCTTTTTTAAGATTGCTTGAGATTGCAAGTATTTTACCCATATCACTGCACCATTGTTGCTTTCACCTAAGTACTTCTGTGTTTCAGTTTGGATTTGTGTAACAACTTTTTCATTATTCAAGATTCCTGCAGCCTCCATATTGTATTTCTGAACACGTTTTTTGATTTTGTTTTTATTCATGTTATTACTCCTTGTGTCTAATTTAAAAACACGGTTACATGAGGAAAACCATTTTTTGTTTAAATTTCTGGCACTCCAATGTTACAGCCTCATATTTGGACAAGTGACTCTAATCTTTACGTACGTCATTGTCTCCATGTATCGAAGAGTCCCATTTCCTCCCATGTATCCTGAACACGTTTTTTGATTTTGTTTTTATTCATGTTATTACTCCTTGTGTCTAATTTAGGATCCATTATCACATTAAAATCTCCACCACATACATAAACTGTTCCTCTCAGTATTATATATTTTCCCATCTCTTTTTCATAATTAAATCTTAACATATTAGCATTGCTATAGTAGATGTTCTTAAAACAAAATGTAGGAGCCATTTTTGGGTTAATACCTTATGTGGCCGCTAGAGGTCACCTTTTTCTGTTTTGTTCATGTAAAGGTATTTAAGGTAGACGCACGTAATCGGCGTCAGGTGTGTCATTAATTGTAAGAAGGCAAACAGCTTGAGACCGCTGCGCTGTTATGTTAAGATGATATTGGAATAAAGACAAAAAAGGACAAGATAAGTACTGCTGGAGTTATTGGACTGTTTAATTAATCCATACATACCAGTGCCATCGCGTCACCCCTGTTGACAACCACCTCAGTGGCTTCAAGCGTAGGCTTAGCCTCGATACTACATTTTATACATTTTTCGTGTTCTAAGTCTCCTTTGTGACACTTATCTGTGTCCTCTCAGGAGCTAAGTCCAGCAGGATCTTAGCTCGGTCATTCTCCACCACCCTTGAGGGCGTCTCCCATTTTGACCTCGGGACTTCCAGGCCATAATCGGCACAGATGTTCCTGTACACTACACCGGCCTCTTGGTTATGGCGTTCCATGTATGCCCGCCCTGCCTGCTAGCATCTTACACCCTGCTGTTATGTGCTGGAATGTATGTGTGTATGTATGTGTGTGTGTGTATATATATACATATTAGGGGTGCAACGATACACAAAATTCATGGTTCGGTTCGGTTCGATACTTTGGTGTCACGGTTCGATATTTTTTCGATACAAAAAAAAATGTTCATGCCTTTTTAATTTGTCATTTATTAAATTTTCACGGCACATTCCGCACCACATCTCTGTGCGTTCATCATTTGTTTGAAGCCAGCTCACCTCCTGCAACTACTTTTCCGAGAATACGCGCTTCTTTTGTGGTTCGGACTCCTGACATTTCTTTGGAGGTGGAGGAACCTCACAGTAATTGCTTAAAGGAGCTTCTTTGACATCTTTAAGAGTTCTAAACAAATGTCTGTCCTCCTCCTGAAAATCTTATGTACGCAAACACGCGTTGCAACTTCTTATCTTGTGCACATTTTTTATTTTGACAGCGAATGCGCACCTGCGGACCACTTATGTGCAGCCCTGGTTATTTAGCTCGTCATATTGCAGCAACAGAAATTCTTTTGTCCATGAAACCATAAAGCTGCACTTTCTTTTTGCCTTATAGTCTGATTTGTCATAACTTCTCCGTTTTGTGGTAAGCTTTTCTTTGGCTGTCACTTCTTCACCCTGACCTGTCTTATTTGGCTCAGCAGAACTAAAATACATATCCTGCTGCTTTTACACACGGACTCACATAAGCTGAGCGATTCTCTGCGCGATCAACCTCTCACATGTTTAAGCTGCGGGAGATTTCACTTGTCATGTTTGCATAGTAAGCTAACGATTAATAAGACGATGTCAGAGGAATTGGTGCACAAATTATCATCACTCACAGATCAGTGCTGTCGCTCTCTATACACAGTTCGCACGATTGCAAAGTGAAAGCAAAAAAACAAGCGCAAATTCAAACGCGATTTCAATATGTCACATATTGGCAGTGGCTCACCGATGCCAATGACATAATTACCCAGCTACATTTCTGAAAGAATGCAAAAGCATTGACATATATTTTTCCTTCCTACGATAGGCCGACGGGCAGGGCAGAGAGAGATTTTGGTAGCCCGACTGGAAATATTTTGCGAGCCTTGTATCTGATTGAGGAATCACTCATCTTTGGAAAAGAGAGTTTATTACAGAGAAACGTCTCTTTCCAAAATAAAAGCTATACTATCCGCTTCTTCTGGGCTATATTCTCAGCAGCATAAGGAGAATCCTGTGCTAACAGCTGTCTAAATGACTCGGCTAAAGTTAGTAGCATGCTTGCTTTTTTTTGTCTGCTTCCACTTGTCTTTGCACTAGGATGATGTCGGCGTAAATGTGCAGTCATATTCGTTGTGTTCCCACTAGTGCTTTCAGGTTAATCTCGTTGAAATGACCTTAACGCCACAACACGGCAAATCTCCGTTAACGAGCTACCGCCGATCGCCCCGTGCGTGGGGCTAGACGGCCAACATGTTAACGAGCTAACTGCGCTAACACACTAGTTCCCACCCATGTAATTGAGCATTGCATGGCACATCCAACATACTGTTTTACTTTAGTCCATGACTCGCTTACCTTCAGGGTCATACGTCACATGAAAACCAAAGTAGTTCCAAACGCCAGATCTGAATGAGGGTGGGGGAGGTTCAATTTGCCATGTTGCAAGGAGAGCTTAACTTCTGTCTCGCTAGCTTGCCCTGCACTCATTGAATCTGCACTCAACTGCTCCGCCTAGGCTGCACTGTCGAGTGCAGATCCACTGAGCGCTCAACACAGACAGCATCGTCAGAAGGAAAGTTGATAAAATAAATTACAAATTTATTTTGTATTGTTCGATATATATGCGTACCGAACCGAAAGCACTGTATCGAACGGTTCAATATCGATACGAATATCGTTGCACCCCTAATATATATATATATATATATATATATATATACACACACATACAGTAGAACCCCAACTCATGAATACCCCATTTAACGAAAAATTCAAGTTACGAAGGCAATATTTCTGCCCGTGTTACGGCAAAATGCCCGCTAACAAAATCCACTGGCTCTGATTGGCTGAGCGCAGAATGCCCACAATGCCTTCTGAATCATGTGACAACACCTTGGCTTTCGTACTTATGCTTCGCTGAACGACGTACGTTGTTGCAGTTAGCAATTAGCCTGTAGCCTATCATTCACTCAAAAGGCGCGATGGACAGTTGCTCTCCACAGAATAGCTCCAAGGACAAAGAGGACACACAAACCCCTCCTCCAGTCATTCATGGAGAGCTCTGTCTTTTCTCTGTGTGTCTTTCCTCGTGTTAATTTTACTTTCTCATCCGAGTCTGCCTGTTTTATCATTGTTTCTTACTTCCTGTTTTGTTTGTTAGTGAGTAATCTTCTGTGCTTCGTAGTGCGTTTTACTTCCTCCCTGTGATTGTGTTGATTGTGTTCACCTGTGTCTCGCTTCCTCCCAGCTGTGTTTCTATTAGCCCTGTGAGGGTACACAGTCCTGTGTTCAGTCTCACGGTGCCTGCTTACCTCTGCTTGTGTCTCTGTTTCAGGCTTGTAACTCACAGCTTTCTTTCCTTCTGGATTTCATCAAATAATAGTTGATGAAACTCATAACAGACACAAATCTATTAGTTAAATTACAGGCACGTCTTAACGACATTAAGGCTCGTATGACGTGTAATTTAAATGAGTTAAATTCAGGTGAAATTCTGATCATTGCAAGAATTTGAGCCTAAGAACCTCAGAAACATGGCAGCCTCTTGGCCTACAGTAACACTGGACTCGTCTTTGACCTGGACATGTCCCCCAATGTGCACATCAAAGAAGTGCTTTCTTTAATCATACAATATGAGGAAGACTTTGCTCTGAAGGCAGGAGGGAGGATCTCACCGCAGATCTCCACTCGGGCTTCACCTCTGTGTACTCGTACTGTAGCTTTACAAACGCTCATTGTGTGTAAATGAACCCCAGCTTTGACTCGGTGTTATTATGCAGAGCAGGTGAAGCAGCTCGGCTTCTGAGCTGAATGTGAGTAAACACAAAAACGAGGGAAACAAAGACGAAGCAGCCGAGCAGAAAACTCCTGCCTCCATCTCTCCACAGCCCGAGCTCACAAGACGGGCCGAGTGTAAACAAGTCGGGATGATCAACCTCACAACATCTGATAAACTGCTGCCTGCTCTCACACACAGACACACACAAACACAAACACACACACACTGAGTTATCGCTGATACTGTGCCGAGTTTCTGATGTTTGTAATTACTGACACTCAATGCAACAGAGGATGATCGTCTGTGTGTGTGTGTGTGTGTGTGTGTGTGTGTGTGTGTGTGTGTGTGTGTGTGTGTGTGTGTGTGTGTGTGTGTGCGCATTAATAATGAATCCTCAGTTCATTTGTATGTAAATGTGTCCAGACAGCGCAACGCTCTTGTCCTCCTCCTTGTGATGAATAAAGCATCAAGGAGGACCGCAGAGCGCCAGAGTGAGGCAGGTGACTTACTAATGAGGAACGAGGAAGAGTCAGGCAGGTGACTCAAACAGGAAGGAGGGAGGGGGAGGAAAAAAGCATTAAAAAGTTTAAAAAGCATAAGTAGAAGAAGAGATGGGGAGGAGTAGAAAAGAAGTAAACAGCGAAGAAAGAGGAGGGTAAAAAGTAGAAGCAGGAAGACGAGGAGTGGTAGGAAAAGGAGAGGAAAGAGGAGACGGAACAAAGTATGGGAGGAGAAGAAGGAGAGGAAGGTTGTGGAGATGAAGAAGTGGAGGGGAAGAATATGGATGAGAAAGAAGGAGGAGCTGCAGACGGAGACGTTTAGAGCTGTAGAAAAACATCCTGTTGATACATTAAACGGATAAAAGCATCGCTCTCAGGGCCAGATTCAAACAGGGCAAAGTAGTGCATGGGCACAATCACAGCAGACCACAGGCTGAGCCTGCAACCTTTTTGTACTTTAAATCCTTATCCTCCTACTCCTTAAATTTTCCATGTTGACAAATGAACTCACAGAAATGCATAAGCAGCAGGGCCAAAAATCTCAGAGTTCCCACAATTTACACACAATCTCGTCGCTGCACTACTTCCATTTACGCCAGAATCCAGTTCCTAAATCTGGACCCTAATCTTGTCAGTCCTGCTGACACAGGTGTGTAAAGTCCAGGAGTCTGCCTCTACAAACCTCTGTGAAAGAAAGGATCCCTCTAAAGCAGGGGTAAGGAGCTCCAGGCCTCGAGGGCCGGTGTCCTGCAGGTTTTAGATCTCACCCTGGGTCAACACACCTGAATCAGATGATTAGTTCATTACCAGGCCTCTGGAGAACTTCAGGACATGTTCAGGAGGTCATTTAGCCATTTGAATCAGCTGCGATGGATCAAGGACACATCTGAAACCTGCAGGACACCGGCCCTCGAGGCCTGGAGCTCCCCACCCCTGCTCTAAAGAGTTCCCTAAATTTGTAACAGGACACTGTTGTTGCAACAAGTCAGCTCATGACATCTCTCCCCTGGTGTGACATTCAGATGAGCTGCTGTGATGTTATTAGTAACCACAGCAGTTCAGCCATGATGTTCCACGCCGAGCTCTGAGCGCCCGGTGAGTGGAGTCACCAACAGAGATGGGCAGTACGTGTTACTGTAATCCGATTACTTTTTCAAGTAACGAGTAAAGTAAGGGATTACTATTGCAAAAACGGTAATTAGATTACCGTTACTTTCCCGTAGGAACGCTGCGTTACTGCGTTACTAAAACCGTGATTTTTTGCGAGAATGTCTCACGACAGTGAGGTAAGCGAGTGCGCCGTTCATGACAACAGCTGTGTGCAGATCAACAATGGATCATATATCGAGTGCAGGAGAGAGTATGAGCGTGCAGCGTTTAAAGCGTGGAAGTACTGACCTTACTTTGAGTTTGATTCCATAAAAAGTGACAAAAACATTAGTGTCCGCTGTGCGTGGGAAGAAAACTTCTTTTTACAGCGAAAAAACCCCTAAACTTCCAACAAGCACCGAGCAGCTACGACGTAATGGGAAACTCACAGAGAAACTCGCGGATTCTTCCACTGACCGCGGCACACCTGCACCAGGGTAACCCTCCGCCTACCTCACTCCTGCTTTACAGGTGAAAATAGAGCAACAGGACCGCTGAGTCTTTGACTTTATTTATTTTCTGCTGTGTTTTACTTGCATCTGAGTTTCTTTCTTTCTTATCTTTTTTCTCGTAATTTTTTTATAACTAACGTATTAGTAATTAGACTCTGCAACCATGTTCTACCGTTTTGTGCTAGTTCTGGTCGTTTTTTTCAGTTTATTTCTACTTTTTTCACCCGTGTCTGGGGACCCAGAGCAGAGATCCTTTGTTTACAGTAAGGATCAGCTGTTAGCGCTGCGTCCTGCAGCGGTACTGCCGGCGGACAGACCCGATATTCCCAGCGAGCTGAGGAGGAAAAGACGGGGGTGTCGTGCTGGGAAGGAGCGCCGTCGCCCGAGAAGGAGACGTTATCGACCATCTCTTCCTTCTGTAATTATTGGAAACGTAAGATCTTTGCCCAATAAGATGGATGAGCTCACGTCGCTAACCTGGTCACAGAGGGAGTACCGGCAATGTAGCATCATGATGCTAACGGAGTCGTGGCTAACATCGCTAACTCCGGACACAAGCGTGACACTACCGGGATTCCAGCTGCTGCGAGCGGACAGGACCAGAGACAGCGGTAAGAGGAAAGGAGGGGGACTGGCAGTTTTTGTGAATGACAGATGGTGTAACCCTGGGCACATCACTGTAAAAGAGCAACTCTGCAGCAGAGACATTGAGCTGTTAGCCGTTAGCATGCGTCCGTACTACCTGCCCCGGGAGTTCTCGCATGTTATCGCGATAACAGCGTATGTCCCCCCCTCGGCCAACGTGGATGCAGCCTGTGACACTCTCCACTCTGTGGTCAGCAGACTGCAAACACAATCACCGAGAGCCCTTCTCATAATATCAGGGGACTTCAATCATGCCTCACTGGACTCCACACTGCCCACCTTCACCCAGTATGTGACCTGCCCAACCAGAGACAATAAAACACTGGACTTACTGTATGCCAATGCAGAAGAGGCATACAGTTCATCACCTCTCCCTCCCCTGGGCAGATCTGATCACAACCTGGTGCACCTTGTCCCTGTGTATGAGCCCTTAGTGCGCAGGGAGCCACCAGCCACCCGCACAGTGCAGAGATGGTCAGAGGAGAGCGAGGAGGCTCTTAAGGACTGTTTTGAGTCGACTGTGTGGGAGGTGATTTGTGATGACCACGGAGAGGACATCGACAGCCTTACTACATGCATTACTGACTATATTAATTTCTGTGTGGATAACACCGTACCTACCAGGACTGTACGGTGTTTCTCCAACAACAAACCTTGGATTACCCCAGAAATTAAAGCTGTCCTCAAGCAGAAGAGGAGGGCCTTCAAATCCAGAGACAAAGAGGAGTTGAAAAGGGTGCAGAGAGAGTTGAGGGGACTGATAAGGAATGGGAAGGAGAGCTACAGGCAGAAGATGGAGAACCAGCTTCAACAAAACAACGTTGGTGAAGTCTGGAGAGGCCTCAGAACCATCTCAGGCCACAAACAGCAGAACTCTCTGC
The DNA here is from genome assembly GCF_963969265.1 of Rhamphochromis sp. 'chilingali'. Lineage (NCBI taxonomy): Eukaryota > Metazoa > Chordata > Actinopteri > Cichliformes > Cichlidae > Rhamphochromis > Rhamphochromis sp. 'chilingali'. The sequence continues at coordinate 34,627,337 of NC_137944.1, forward strand.
CTGGGAGGGATGTGAGATGGGCAAATGAACTGAATCATTTCTTCAACAGATTTGACTCAACCATGAGGCAGTCTGCAACATCGGCTGCAGACTCACCCACCCCCACTGCTGCTGTTCCACCTCAGACACTTCACACCTCCTCTATTCACCCTGCTCACTCCCCCCCACCCCCAACAACAGCATCCAATACACACTCAACACAAGGCTCCAGTCTGTCTCTCTCAACCACCCAGGTTAGGAGGGAACTGAGGAGGATTAATGGCAAGAAGGCAGCGGGCCCAGATGGCATCAGCTCGAGGGTCGTCAGGTCCTGCGCGGACCAACTGTGTGGGGTGATGGAGCACCTCTTCAACCTGAGCCTGAGGTTGGGAAGAGTCCCACAGCTCTGGAAAACCTCCTGTGTTGTACCAGTGCCAAAGACTTCACGCCCCAAGGACCTCAACAGCTACAGGCCGGTGGCTCTGACATCCCACCTGATGAAGACCCTGGAGCGGTTGGTCCTGGCTCAGCTTCGGCGCCTAATAAGCTCATCACTGGACCCACTTCAGTTTGCCTACCAGCCTGGCATTGGAGCGGATGATGCCGTCATTCACCTCCTACATCGTTCCCTCGCTCACCTGGAGACCGCTGGAAGCACTGTGAGAATCATGTTCTTTGATTTCTCCAGTGCCTTCAACACCATTCTTCCCTCGGTTCTAAAGGACAAGCTGGTGAACTCTGGAGTGGACCATCACCTCACTACCTGGATCCTGGACTACCTCACCGACCGACCACAGTATGTGAGGACTCAGGGCTGTGTGTCGGACAGGGTCGTCTGCAGTACGGGGGCCCCACAGGGAACGGTTCTGGCTCCGTTCCTCTTCACCATCTACACTGCAGACTTCTCCCACAATTCCACCCAGTGCTTCCTGCAGAAGTTCTCTGATGACTCTGCAATAGTCGGCCTCATCACTGATGGGGACGACAAGGAGTACAGAGGTCTGACCCAAGACTTTGTGGACTGGTGCCAGCAGAACTACCTCCAGATCAACGCCAGTAAAACCAAGGAGCTGGTGGTAGACTTCCGCAGGCACAAGCATTCTCCACTGCAACCACTGAACATCCAAGGTATGGACATTGAGGCTGTGGACAGCTACAGGTACCTTGGTGTTCATCTGAACAATAGACTGGACTGGACTCATAACTCAGACGCCCTCTACAGGAAAGGGCAGAGCAGGCTGTACCTGCTGCGGAGACTCAGGTCGTTTGGAGTGGAGGGCCCACTCCTGAAGAAATTCTATGACTCTGTTGTGGCTTCTGCTATCTTTTATGGCGTGGTCTGCTGGGGCGGCAGCATCTCTGCTGGGGACAGGAAGAGACTGAACAGGGTGATCCGAAGGGCCAGCTCTGTTCTAGGATGCCCTCTGGACCCAGTGGAGGTGGTGAGTGACAGGAGAACGGCGGCTAAGCTGTCATCCCTGATGGACAACATCTCCCACCCCATGCAGCAGACTGTGACAGCACTGAGCAGCTCCTTCAGTGGGAGACTGCGGCACCCACGGTGTGGGACGGAGAGATTTCGCAGGTCTTTCCTCCCCACTGCTGTCAGACTCCATAATAAAGACTTTAACTGATCAAGCACACACATCCATACATATGCAATAACACTAAGTGCAATAATCCTTTCTGTCATCGTTGTATTTTTACTCAGTTGTATATAGTATTTGTATTTGTATTCTATTTTTATCTTATTGTATATTTATTTTATTTTATTCTATTCTGTACAGTTGTGTACTGTATTTATTCTTATTGTATTCTAATTTTTGCCTCATAACTTTTGCACTGTCCACTTCCTGCTGTGACAAAACAAATTTCCCACGTGTGGGACTAATAAAGGTTATCTTATCTTATCTATCTTATCTATTTCAAAGAGTGAGTGTAAACACAAAAAATATTTTATTTTATGTGCTGGAATGTGCAGAAAATAGGTTTAAATGTTAAACTAATTTCTTCCAGTCAGAGAATGTTGCAGATAATTAAATGTTTGCTTGATGCATAAAGTTAAAAGATTAAAACTAATAAAACAAGTTAAAAAGAGACTTTTCCACTTGATTACATTTTGTATGATGGATTATGCAGCAAAAGTAGAATTGGGCTGAAAGATCTATCGCTTTATCACCTATTCAGGTTGTAAATCGTGTTTTTAAAAGTAACTAAGTAACTAAGTAATTAATTACTTTTGAAAATAAGTAATTGGTAAAGTAACGGGATTACTTTTTTGGGGAAGTAATCAGTAATTAGTTACTGATTACTTTTTTCAAGTAACTTGACCAAAACTGGTCACCAACACTCCAAACCTAGCAGACAACAACAGCAGCAGGATGTGAACGTGTAACTGTAATGTTTGACATCCTAACGTGGGAGTGAATGCAGAGTGGACCGGCCTCAGGTGGCTGTTAGAGGAACTGCAGAGGAGCAGGAGGCAGATAAACCGTGGGAGCACTCCCCGTCCATCACAGGCTAACCGAGCCCGGATCCACACCTGCAGTCATACTCACCATCACGTGATTAACCTCTCACCCACGGGGCGCGCAGGTAAGCCATCTTTGATGTGAAAAGATGTGAACCCGTCCTTTAAATAACTTCATTTGCATTCTTTCATTCAAGCTCAGCTCTGGCTGATTTCGCCCCGGAGACATTTTTTTCCTCAAACATATTTGTTCTCAGCTTGCTCTGCTCCGACTAATTAAGTGCAACACCCATCTGTGGTTTCACGCTGTCTTTGACACCCACACAGCGGCTGCAGGTGGAGGTATCACTGCTGCGAAACGTCAGTCGTGGAAACAGTTTTTTAAACGTCGGCTTTCTCTAAACGTGAAGACGGTCTGGGTTCGCTGCTGTGCAGAGCGGGAAGGAAAGGGTTACCCTGGACCAGTCAGGGAAGGGGGACGAGCCTGGAACTGACAGCGCGATGAGCAGCAACACTTTGTTCTCTGTGTTAATGAGCTTTATGCTTCAGACTCTGTTTATTTTGCTAATATCGTTCTGCAGTGACTCGTGCTCGTTTAGCATTCCACTTTGTGAAATAATGACTCACATGTCAAGTGTTTGTTCCCTTTGTTGGGAAATAAAACCAGACCAGTGAACTGTCCATCAGCTGCGCTCATTGTGCAGGAAACCAGCGTCAGCCTGCAAACAGCAAACTCAATATTTCACATTCAGAGTCGGGGAACAGGCGACATTTCTCCACCGATGCTCATTAAGCCGAGAAGTAACCAAAATTCAGGGAAATCAGCCCCAAAAATGTTAATGAATGTGTGCTCCCGCTCCCTCGGTTATGTGAGCGCTGAATTCGTGGAGATGAATGCAGATTCTCCAGGTGGCTGCCATTAAACCGCTGACATTAAACATTAATACAGCTGCAGTCAGAGATCACGCTCAGAAATGTGGAAATCACGATGGAGAAAAACCAGCTTTTCTGTTTCATTTCGGTTTCCTCTGCTCTGGCGTTTAGTGCCAGCGCCATCGACAAACTCCGGTGTGGATACTGTTCAACCTGCAAGATGAGAAAGTGTCGGGATTGATCGAGTCATGTTTGTCGTGTTGATTTTCCAACAAAAATACTTCCTGTTAGAAATTATGAGGCTCCTAATTAATGAAGACGACATGTCCAAGATGCTGATCGGCAGCACGTCCACGCACAGCGTGACGAAGGTAAAACCAGCCTGTGTGTGTGTGACCCACAGACCAGTCTGCAGCAAGGTTATCAAAGTTAGCTTCAATAACTGATAAATACAGTCAAAACCACCTGAAACTATCAGTTTGAGTCTTCAGTGAGTTTAAGGTTTCTTTGAGATTCTTGACTTCAAGGTTCCCGGGTCGGTCCAGGGTTTAGAGGGTTTGTGGGGTCAAGGTTTTCCTTTTAGATGGGATTCATGCTGAAGCTCCATAGCCCTCAGTCAGCACCGTAGTTTATGTTCCCTTACCTTTGTTAGTTCCCTGTTGTTCCCTCTCTGCTACTCTCATCTTTATCTGTAAAAGCTGACAGCTCACTTATTGAAGTCTCACGGGTCAGAGTGACAGTACAGGGAACATCACCATTAGAGCTACTTTGTTTCCTCTGCAAAATGTAACTAGACCCATCACCACCAGGGGGCAGCATTTGACCACCTTTAACTTTTGATAGTTTTGATAGTCCCTCATTTCCTCATCAGGTTTTACCTTTTGCAGACTATCATCATCAATATCAATGTGTTTGTAATAATCTGTCCAGTTAAATAAAGGTTAAAGGTTAAAAAAATCCCTTGTGGTAGAAAGTGGTATTACACAAAAGTACAGCTCAGACCTAGTTTAACTTCACCTGATATCTCTTCAGTACAGCGCACAGGTGAGTTGGACATAAAGTCAAATTCTGTTCATAGATTTTGTTCATTTTGGAAAGTATAAAAAAAATAATAATTTACAAAGCAGTACTTTTAGTCAAAGTTTTCTTGTTAATAACTGAGTATTTGCATTCACCCACCATGTTTTTGAGTCGGCAGCTGATTTTGTTTTTCTGTTTTGGAGATTTTTTATGAGAAATTTCCCAGACACAAATTCAGTTTCCCAATTATTCCAATGCCACATGAATGCACAATTACACAAGCTGGCGATGACATGTTCTTTTCAGAGTGGAGGTGACTTTGAAAGCCTCCATCTGGAGCTGCAGCGGCTGTTGTTCGCTGTTTTGTAAAGCAGCGTTTTGCAGCCGTTTTGGCTCCGGTCCCTCTGAAAAGGTTTTGACTTTCTGCCTGAGACACAAAGTCAGCAAAGTCAGAGCGAGCAGGCCCGGAGCCAGAGCTCCTAACCTCCATATATCACACTCGGCAGCAGGCACTGCCAGCACAGTTTGGAAACACGAGGATAAAACCACACGCGACGCATCCTCTGAAACATTAGTGAGATTTATGCCTAATCTCCACAGATTTAATGGAAACTATGAAGGTAATCTCTGGTGGAGGTTGCTTTATGTCTGATAAACACAGACAGACAGCTGAGAGTGTTTGCAGGGACGTTGATGCTGAGAATGAATCCTGATGTGTTGGTGGTCTTCCAGCTTTTTTATCTCGCTCCATAACTGAATAAAAACATCAACTGCCTGACATATGATAACTTCCTAAACAATAAGCCTTTTATTTTAACGCTGTCGCATGTTTTCATGCTGAACACTAATGAGCTGACAGTGAAGACGAACAGCTTTCTGCAGAAGATGCGAGCACTGCAGTGTGGCAGGGCTTCAGCGCTGCTGTGGATATTAAAGGCCCCTCAGCCTCAGCCAGCGCCTTCATGCCGAGGGAATTGTTCAGGAAGCTGCTCAGTATGTACCCATCGACCAC